>NC_056727.1:1105035227-1105117727 GCF_019279795.1 Protopterus annectens
ATTGTTTATAATGGTTAATGTACTTGGCCCAGTCAGTTGTAAATATAAATTTGTTCTCCCAATGGTGCAAAACAATGTTTGCATACACTGAGGCACAGGGGTAACCCATTGCTATCCCCTTTTTTTGTTTGAACATCTCTCCATTAAAATAAATGAAATTGTTTTGAAGGACAATTTCCATAATCTCAACTAGCAACATAACAGTGTTAGACCCTAGGCCAGATTGTGTGGCTAATATCTCATTAAACCACTCCAGGCCTATAGAGTGTGGAATACTAGGAAATAGTTCTACAATATCTATAGTTGCCATCAGACAAGCTGGGTTATAAAGGTTTCTTTCAATACCCTTAAGAAATTCCCAGGAATCTTTGCAGATATGTTCTAAAGATGAAACAAACTTCTTAACAGTCTGATCAATGAACTTGCCCAATGGTTCTGTGATACTACCTGACCCAGAGACTATGGGTCCAAACTTCAGGGGATCTAACCCCTTATGAACCTTGGGTATTCCAAAAATCACCGGAGTCTTAGGCTTGCCTACATATAAATAATTGTACAGTTTTTCGTTAATGGCACCCTGCATTAAATGATCAAATAATGCAAATTTGATCTTGGAGTAAGAGATATTGACTTCATTCTTAGAGACCAACTTATACTGATCTGTATCTTGTAACATGTTATGTATTTGGGATTCATACACACAATTATACATTAATACTACCCCCCCCCCCACCTTTATCTGGTTTCATTACTCTAACACCCTCAGCTTTAAGGAAGTTAACTAGCTGATACAATTTAGAATCCAGATTGGTAGGTGGCAAACGTATATTAATTGCGTGTTGGTTTCTTACGTCCATCTCTACCAATTCTTCAAACACCTTTAAAGAGGGGTGAATGGGAGGTTTAAAATACTTGTTCTTACAAGTTGTTCTTTCATCATTACTTGCCCTTTAAATTGTAGTGCAAGATTCAATCGCCTCACAAAAATCTTCAAATCTATTAATGTGTTAGACAAATTCAATGAACGCAGAGGAACAAACTGAAAACCTCTAATAAAAAGCTCGAAAAAATCAGTGGTTACATCAATGTCAATAAAGTTGTATATAGTGAAATTATTCTTAGTTAACACCTTGTCGTTATAGTCTATCAATTCAATAACCGAGTTAAAAGAGTCAGAGCCACCCAAACAGTTTAGGTCATCTATCTGCGTGGCCTGCTCCAACCCTGCTGGTAATGTGTCGTACTCTTGCCCCTCGGTCTGCCCTGGGGGTACTGAAAACCCTGGTACATGTTCCTATGCTATTTTTGGACTAAATGCTCACTCCTTCTAGGTAATTCCACTGTTGGGGCAACCTCATTGTTAGTGAATACAGGATTGTCCACCATATCTGTAATATAACCAGCGTTCATCCTACCCTTACCTGCTAAAGGGTAGGCCAACCCATCCCTGTATTCAATAAGATCACGCTCTAATTTTCTTATTTTGCGATTGACAATTTTTATACAGTGTTGATCTACTTCATTAAAAACCCCATCATATTCCCTTTTAATTCTAGAAAAACTTTTGCCCTTAACAATAGATTCGTTTAAGTTATTTACTTCATTTAATAAAGTGCTCGCCTTAACTTCATAGTTCTTAATCATAAGGTCGAGCATTTCCAAACCAGTTCTGTCGAATAACTTTACCAAGTTGTTATATAAAGCAGTTCCTGGTAGGGCACTGTTCGGAAACTTAAAACAACGTAATCCTTTTAGAACGCATTGTACTCGTATGCATTCTTTTAAATAATCAACATCTAGTTGCATAGTCTTAAATGCATACAGTTTGTCACTAAGATCTTTAAAATCTTGCTCAACACAGTTAATTTGATTCATAGGAGCTACAAATGTACCTTGTTTAAATAAAAACTGCTGTTCAGTCCACGTGTTGAAATTAAAATCCTTCGTTTGCGTGGTAGTTCCGCTCTTTCGATTAGTATGTGCTTTGCCAGGCTGTTCCTGCAGATCGGTCTCCACCAATAAAATCTCGTCAGGAAATTCCACCCGGGTAGTACCATTATGTGCTTGGGCTAATGGTTACACAGGTTTTTCTTTAAACCCTGCTGTTGGTTACCAGGTAGTTTAGAAGCAGTGTCACCAGATCCCAATGCTAACAAATTGTTACTCAATTGAGTTAGCAAAGCCAATACTTGCTTGAATTCTACTCTGGTAACCGGAGCATCATCTAGCTCATTACGAAGCAGTATTGGTGTGTTCTGAAAATCCGGTGTGTCAGTCCCTTCAGCCATGGAAAATGACCAGAACAAACTAAAACCACGAACCGAAAACCAAAATAACAGTATAACTCCAATGGCAAAGGGACGTCAGGCAGGAGCAGAGATTATTAAATACGAACTTTAATAAGTGCGAAATACAATAAAAAAACAGTAAATCAAGCGCTTTCGCCTGGTTCATACCAGGCTTTGTCAAGATGTAAATAATTGAAAACGATGTCCTTATATATCCTTTTTACAAACCACATGATTCTTAATTAATAATTCAATTAGATAAAATTTTTTTTAAAAACATTACACCACTTATATTAAAAAGTTGATGTTAAAACACTTTAAATGTCAAAAAACAAAAGACAAAGAACAAAATTAAAATTTTTTCTCAGTTTAAAACTCTATAACCAGTAAGTAATTTAATACAACCCAAACATGTGTATGTGCTTGTGGCTATAATGTAAACAAATGCTCATCGAAAAAATGTGAGACTTGGTCTCCAAAACCAGTACCATATCTAATTCAACTAAAATACAGAAAATAAATGTATGCATAATTTTATAATCTTGCTGTCCTTAATCTAAGAACACTAATAATACTAATGTTGTCATTAAGTCCAGGAAATCTGGAAGTGTTTAATTTTAATTGCCACAAAAGTTCTCTATACTCAAGCAATGTTTCCCAATCACCCCCTCTTTGGTCTTGTACAACCTGTTCCAGGACCAAAAACTTTAGCTGCATATTAGGACATTGTGTATAATGCTTGTAAAAGGCATTAGTGTCTTTCTTTTTGGAGACCTCATATAAGTGTTCATATATTCTACGTCTTAAAGGTCTTTCAGTTTTTCCTACATAGAAACTGTAACATTGCATACAAAATCCTAAATAGACAACTCCTCTGGTCCCACAGTTATAATGACCACTAGCCTTAAACTTGAAGTTCCTTGAGGGAATGTATAAACTGCTGTCACTAAAAATAAAAGAACATTGGTTACAGGCTCCATATTTGTACGTACCTAATTTGGAAGTAGAGGGGGCTTGATTCATGTAGCAATTTTTACTTTCAAATAAACCTTTCAAATTAGTATCACTCCTCTTAACAAAACTGGGTTTTGCAGATCTCTGCTCCTGCCTGATGTCCCTTTGCCATTGGAGTTATACTGTTATATATATGGATCTACTTTGTTTCATTGAAAGCTCATTTCACAAAATTTGAATTCACACTGACCAAATTGCTAAAAGCTCAAATTACTGAAAACTCATTTCACCGAATCTCATTTCATTGCAGTGAAGTATTGGCACTGTGTAGAGTACTGTAAGACAAGTAAAATGTATATGCCCTTTTCCCCACTGCCCACTGTAGTGCGATCATGGAGTTAGTATATATAGGTAGGGGGGGTGTGGGGAGCGTAGCCTCCACACGTAGTTTGGGTATATATTGTCTTCTGGAAAGAGTTAGTCATTAGTGTTTTAAGTATGCATGTCTATGGTTTAAAATGTATTGTTTCAGTGAAATATAATATAAAACCAAGCTAGGTGGGGAGCTACGCCCACCCCCCCAACAGCCCCCCACACACCCCGAAACTATACATACTAACTCCAGGATTGCACTGCGGTGGGGAAAAGGGCATATATCTTTTACTTGCCATACAGTACTCTACACAGTGCCAGTACTTCACTTCAGTGAAATGAGATTCGATGAAATGAGTTTTCAGTAATTTGAGCTTTCAGCGATTTGGTCAGGGTGATTTCAAATCCAGTGAAATGAGCTTTCAATGAAACAAAGTAGACCCATTTATATATGCATTGCTATTAAAGATAACAATTTAGCTAGTTAAAAACTCTAATAGAAGAGACAATCCAGAGTAAGAAAGAATAAAAATATTTAACAACAATACAGAAAAAAGTTACACTGAAATATAAAACAGGAATATTAAACATGACAACTGTCCGGAGATGACTAACCTAAGAAATGTTCAGCAAAATTACTAAACAGGAATAATTTGTTCGATAGTCTTGCAGCTCTTATTCTAAGTACTGGTTGAATGCAAACACTCTCATTAAGCCCAGGCATTACTGCAGTATTCAGTCTAAGCTGACAACTTAATTCTTTGTATTCCAGTATTTTCCGATTCATCTCCCCTGAGATTTTTTCTTACAATATCTATAATTCCAAAAATAAACTTTTTTTAAGTGTTACATACTTCTGCATGTTTTGCTAAGCATTATTATGATTCTTACTCATAATGTCATAGTTATGTCCATAGATTTTTTTTCTAAGCATTCTTTTGGTTTTCCCCACATAAACTTTATCCTGTCACAGCACAATTCCTCCTTTAAATATAGTAACCTTAGAATTTAACCTATTTTTTAAATAATGAATTTCTTCTGTAGAATATATGAGCACATTGGTTACAGGAACCACATTTTAATGCTGATCCCTGGTTTCCTGTTCCATTTATTTGACCCTAAGTCTTTCCAAGAGCTTTTTAAAATTAGCCATGGTCTTATTAACAAAAAAAAAAGTTAATCTCCTAAAATTCTGTTTAAATCCTCTGTGCCCTTTAAAAACATCCAATATATTTTAATGTCCCTAGAACTACCACTATATGCCACCAAATATGCCATCATGAAAATATCATCATTGCTTACCTCATGAAGATTAACTTCCTCCTTTCCTCTGAGCCCTTCTCCAAAAGTGGTTTGTATTTAATACCTCAGAGGTCCTTTTCTTCATTAAGAATATCATTCACCATAATCTCTGGGCAACCTCTCTCAAGAAACATCAATGTTAACATATTTAGTTTTCATTCCAAGTCTTCTCTTGTAGACGTCATCCTAGCTACCCTGATGCCCTGACCCTTTTTCAAATTCCTCTTAAAGGAATAAGGCTGGAATGATTGGTTTAGCCACTTTCAGAAATTTGTATAAATCTAGAGATATTCTGCTATCCAACAATACCTCCTCTAAAAAAGGCCGATTTTTCAATAGGCTATATTATCCTCCTTTTTAGATGCCAAATTATAAAATTCTGAATTATGTACAGTATTGAGCATACTCACAGTTAGACGTTGCCCGTTCGATTCTCAGTTAGAGCGTCTTCTGTGTAGCGACATGCGTGAATGGGTGTTCCTTCATTGAAGGTTGTGCATTAGGCCCGGCAAGCCAGTATGTAAAAATCTACTGCCAATCATTAGCAGACCGGAGTTCCGCTGTGGCGGCCCCTAACCGGGAAAAAGCCGAAAGACACAAACAAATTGAGCATACTACTAGTATAATCAATGGTATCACAAATAACCATTTCTCCACCTTTATCAGGTTTCAGAACTCTAACTATTCAATCTGTCTTCATTTACTAGTTCATTTTTGAGTTTTATCCTGCTATTGTGTGGTTCATGTTACAATTTTTATCTGTTTTGCCGTTTAAGCATTAATCATGGTAAAACTGAGCACATGCATTTTTATTAACATGAATTAATGTTCTACTTTATCAGACATATTTTCTTTAACACATTACTCTAGTTTTCTCTTTCTCTCTTGGATCTCTCAAGCCATCGCTTATGAAACTATTGTCTTGGGTGACGTAAACATCAACTGGAATACCCTAGACTCTGATTCCCCAAACTCCTCCATTAACCTCTTTGGCTTCTCTCAGCTAATCTCTAACCCTACTCAACTAAACAAACACACCAACTCTAGCTCCATGCTAGAGTGGCTCCTCATCCCCAACCCTAATCTCTATCATAATCCCTCTACCCTACCTTAAACCCTTAGTGATCACCATCCCACCTCTATTATAAGACACTCTCCCCAACTTAAAAAAAAAACAGCAACATAAAGACTGCCACAAACTCTTGAATTTTAATCCAGATACTGCCAAACACCTGCTGTCTTAAAGTAACTGGTCCCTCCTCACAATCTCCCCCTAGAGGAAGCTGTCCTGGCTTTTAACAACATCGCTCAACTCCCTGGCCTCCATCAGAAAGCTTAGGACCAACACTCAATTTGCCCCATAGCTAACACAAACCACCTGAACCCTTATGAATAAGAGGGATGGTGCATGGAAAAATGGCAAAAGAGCAAATCTTCCACTGACCTCCAAATCTACAGAGAGCTCTGTAATGTAACCAAAAAAAAGGTCATCCTCGACAAACAAAACTTTTTCCACAACCCACTCAATAATCCTCAATCTAACCCCCAAAAGTTCAGGAAATATGTTAATAAGATGCTACATCCTGGCTGCCCATCACCCCTAACCCTGCCCTAATAGCTTTTCCACAGATATTGCTACATTTCTTAATTAATTCTTTATTGTTTCTATTGGCAACCTTACTAAAATGATAATATCACTGACACCACACCCCCCACTTCTATCCAGTCTACCATTTTTTCTCTTAAACTTGTCCCTACAACCTATGCCAAGTCCCTCCTCTCCAAACTGAAAACATGCTCACCATCAGTTGACAGCTTACCTCCACAATTCCTAAAAATTGCTACTAACTCTATAGCTTTTCCCACTTCCATATTGCTCAATATATTCATGAAGGAAAGCACTGTGCCTGACATCTGGAAAAAATTTATGCCATACCCTTACATAAAGGTGGCAATGCAACTGACCCCTCAAACTTCAGACCAATTGCTATACTACCACCCCTGTCTAAAATTCTAGAAAAATGCATCCACAAACAGCTCTTTGATCACCTTCTCCAAGAAAATCTTCTTATCCCCTCTCAGAATGTTTTTTGCCGGAAACATAGCATTGCTACTGCTCTGACATCATTCATAAATACTATCACAAAATCATGTGATAATGATAAGTCTCCTGCTTGTTTCTTGATTTATCCAAAGCCTTCAACACTGTTTCCCACAGACTACTTCTATCCAAACTAGCTTCACTAAACCTCTCTAACTCCACACTATCTTGGTTCTCTAGTTACCTCTCCAACAGATTCCAGGCAGTGAAATTGCAATCTAAGTTATCTCCCTTCCTACATGTACAAACCGGGGTGCCACAAGTCTCCATCCTTGGACCCCAACTTTTTAACATCTTCATTAAAAACCTTCACTTTTTTTGCCCACTCTATAACATTATTCAATATGCTGATGATTCCACAATCATCTCCTGCTCTAATAACATCACACACCTTTATACCCTCACCCAAGAGTATCTCCACTCTGTCAAAAGGTGGCTTACTTCCAATCAACTGCTACTGAACCCTAAGAAAACCAAACTTCTCCTATTCCTCCCTACAACTCTCCAACATTATAAAACTACCTTTTCTGTCTCCTCCCTGAACAATACAATCATCTCTACTGAACCTCACACTAAGCTACTAGGTGTTATTATCGATGGCCATCTAAAGTTCGATCTCCACACTTAGAAATGCATTAAAAATACTCATCAAACACTAGGTTTACTATACAGACACAAAAAAATCCTCACTAATACTTCCAGACACTCCCTTGCACAAGTCTTCCTACTCCCCATACTACTTTATATAACCCCTGTACTACATTCCTCCAATCTAATCTTCTCACTAAACTAGAAATCACCTATAACAAAATTGCAAAATTTGCCTCCAGCCAACCTTATCACACCCATCACTGCATAGCCCTAAAAAAATCTGCAGTGGCTGGAATTTCATCACCAAATTTTAGTACCCAAACTTCTCATGGCTCATTCGGTCTTACATGAACCATCATCCTGCCCCTCTCTTTCTATTCTCATCCAACCCTACACCCCCAACTGTCCTCTATGTAGCTCTCAACAGCACCTATTGCAAGTTTGTAAGCCCAGTACAACTATTGGCAAACTACTCTACAGCTATTCAGAAGCTCATACTTGGAATAAACTACCACTAAATGTTAGGTCTATCGCCAATCCAAACACCTTTAAAATAGCACTAATAGAGTGCCTTCGTAAATCATGGTCATGCTTCTGTAATGACCCAGCATAACCACTATCAACTAACAGTCTGTTGCCCTATTAGCTCATAATCTCTGTAGTTCTTTTCACTGACTGCCTTCTTGGTATCCTCCTGCATAGGCTCTATACTTACAATTTATCCGTTTCTCTTTCACGATATTCCTAACTTATGACCTCTCACTAAGTTTCTCTCCCAATCTATGCTTGCAATTTGTCTTCACTCTTCATCTCCTATATAATCTACATTCTTATTATGCTGTTTTTGGGACAGATTTTACTTTTATTATATTTTTGTATTGTCCGTGCTTTAGTATGATACATAAACTCCGGTTCACCTGTAAAAGTATACCATGATAGTTGGTTATTAGCTGCTATATTAGTCTTATATCTGTTGTATTTACTAATCTTGTTATCTTTTCTGTTTGTCTTGTATTTTTATGTTGTAACTACTGACCCTGTTATTTTACTGCTTGTTTCATGTACTATTGGAGCTTTTCTCCTTGGGTCTCCACTGAAAAAGGGCTTCTGCCCAGTCAGACTAACCCGGTTAACAAATATCAAATAAATATCAAATAAATAAAATAAATAAATAAATTGGTTATTTCTATATGCTATGAAGAGATTTTCTCCCTGGTCTTCCCAGAAAATAGGCACCACACCCAGTTAGATTGCCCCAGTTAACAATTGTGAAATAAGTAAATAAATAAATGTCATGATATGTAATAATAACCTCTTCTCAGATAAGAAATACAGTGCAGTCATATAATAGTCAAATAACTTAAAAGGGAAGAAATAAAAGTTTAAATACTTTAAACACAGTTTTGATATACATTAACTATGCAGAGACCAAGACAATGTACAGAGAGTATAAAATAGCAGTCATTTTCACGAGACAGAATGCTTAAAGAAGAATATGATTGTCAGCTAAATAAATACTGTGTCAGTTTTCAACAAAATAAATGTTGTACTTAACTATTCTAAGTTAGACAAATTATACAAGCCAGAATTCAAACAACTTAGATTCAGAGAAATGGTCATCAAGATCTCCCTAGCAGGTTAGCTGAGTTAACAGTGGTCTTGATTCCAAACATATATTGTAGCTTGTTCTTTTTCTATAGGCCAGAGTTAGATGCAACAAATTCAGTCAGCCATTTTTCACACAATAGAAGAAAGACTAACTAAACAGTAAACAGTAAATTAGAAATTTCATATAAAATGAAAAAGTTTCCCATTTAAATATTAATGACTACTTTCTTCAAAGAATTACAATCCTATGGTAATTTTTCTTCCTGACTATAATCCCTTGTGTGACTTAGTTGTGTACAATTAGGTCTTTCCTCAGCAAGAAGTTGCATTTTACATTTGAATTACAAGTTTCATGCTTTCATTTTTAACTTTCGTTTCTTTTTTTCCCCTTTTTTGTTTTACAGAGAAGAGGTCACACATTCTCAGGCCATAGAAAGCACACATATTATAGATTAAACAATGATCAAACACTGCTTTAGAAATGTGCCAACATTCTGAAATAAGAAGCAAAAATCCTAAGAACCTCAAGCAAGTCTTCTGGAAATATCCATCAAGAAATGGAGCTTGACGTGAGTGTACATCCTTCTGGGTGAAATCATCTTGTTTTCCTTATGGACAGATCATCTGCATTGGCTTAGCAATACCACTACTATGATGGAGTGTCATTTTACTGGACTGGAAGATTAGGCTACATTTAAGGAACTTTCTATTTTTCCCACTTAAACTAGCTAACCACTGCAGAGGGCTGTGCTTTGTAACCATGGAGCACATTCTGCCATAGAGGTAAGGTTTTGCTTTTGCAAAGACCATACTATGTCCCGGCACTTCTTTTTAATGGCTGTATAAGATTCTTCCATGGGTTGACATCTGCAGCTCAAGTATATAAGAGTTTCCTTTTTTCACACTGAGGAAGACTAGCTAAATGCAGCCCCTACCCCTGCACAATGAATTCTTGGCTGCAACCAGAGATAACTCATTAAGAGGGGGCTCAACCGAAAGCCTCCTTGACCATTTGAAATGCCTGCTTACAGCCTAGAGTCCAGACAAATTTATATGGTCTATTTTTTTTGGGGGGGGCAAGGTCTGCAAGGGGAGCGACTATTATACTAAAGTCTGTAACAAATTGCCCACAGTAAACCACTGTCCTTAAGAATACCCTCACCTGAATCTTGATAGTAGGGGAGAGTCATACCCAGATAACTTGAAATTTGGAAGGCTCTGGCCTAATCTTTTACCAGCTACTCTATGACTTTGTTAAGACACTTCTGCTATACCCCCTGACATGTTTTAACTTTAATGCTCAGTTCTGCCCTATGAAGTCTAGCTAGTACCTCCATGACATGATGAATGTGTTCTGTTAATGAGCAGCTGTAGATGGCAATTACATCCAGGTAGGTAAGGGTACAATCCCCTGTTCCTACTAGGAAATGATTTACCAGCCTTTGGAAAGTTGCTAGAGCATACTTCATCCCTAAGGACATTTTCCACAAATCCATATAACTCTAATAGGGTCTCAAGTGCTGACCTTCCCCTGGATGCAGATGTCAAGGATACCTACCAGTAATCCATGATCAAGACACCAGTGGTTAAATACCAAGCCTCACCCAATTCTCAGGTTTCATATTTCCTGGGCAGGGGGTAAACATCTGTTTCTGTTTTGCTGTTCAGTTTCCTGTAGTTCACATACAATTTGATGCTGCCACCATTCTTTGGCACTATAACTATGGGTGAGGATCAAGGACTGTTGGACTCCTGGATTACCTCCAGTTACAAATGTCCAGCATTTTCTCTCTCATGGTTTACCTAACTCTTTCAGGCAACCTGTAAGTTACTTGCTTGTTTGGCCATTCACATCCTGTGTCCACAGGGTGACCCACAAGATGAGTACACCCTGGCTTTCATAAACTAGTTAAGAGATAGCTACTGAGACAGAGATACCCCATCCAACACAGCAGACTGAGCTTCACCAAGAAGCTCTATCACCAGATCCCTTTCTGGTCCATTCTGTCACCCAGGGCCTCTTTGTCATAATAGGGCTTTATCATGTTAACATGGTGGATTTGGTCCCTCTGTCTTCTGCCTGGTATCTCTTATCCTCTTATTGGCGAGTGTTCAAACTGATTTGCATATGTAGTGAGATTGGAGATATTTTGGGATGTCTTCAATATTATATTTATTAGGGGTTTTAATATATATATTTTTATATATATTTACATTTATGTTTTGGATTATATATTTTTTCATGTTTTTAAAACTAAGTGTTTTAAGTTTTGGAATAAGAATTGTTCATTTGGGTGATTGTTTAGGAAGTCATGTGACTAGATTTCTTTATTTAAATATTTGATTGTTTGAGGGATTTTAAATCTGATGAAGTCTTGTTACTTACTGCATGAGATGAAAGCGCTTGTTTTTTGAATATGTTTTCTCCTGAAGCTTTTTGGTTCTGTTTTTTGTTTTTAATTTGGATTTTGTATTTCTTCAGCTTTAGAGTTTGTGTTTTGCAGTACCATATGGCTACAGGAGGTGGTCTGGTTACAGGAGGTGCTTTAACATTTGTTGTTAGGTCATTAAAGTAACCAAACTCCAAAGCTAAACATGAAGAAAGCCTTGTAGTAAGTTTAAACAGTTAGAAACAATTTTATGAAAATGTGAGTAACACAAAGTGGGAAAAACTATGTAGGTCCATTATAAGACAATGGCCAGATAGCTAGTGATCCCACAGCTATAGCAAAGCTAATAAGTTACAACTTCTCTGGATTAATTTCGTACAACAGTTGTAACCAGCCAGACAACATTACTATAGAAAAAGATATGTCTATCTGTCTGATTATCACCAAAAAAATGTTCCAAGCAACTCTAAAGAAAGTCAAACCATTTAGTGGCATGAGACCAAATAACATTCCAGGGCAATTTATTCTTCTGTCTGAATACTTTATATTCCTTCTTAGTTTGCTATTAAATACTTTGCTTCATCATGGTACTGTTCAAGATACACAGAGACTAATCAATATAATCATAATCCACAGAGAGGGTAGTCATGACTAAATGGATAATTGTAGGCCCATTACTTTCATAACAGTTTTTGGGAAATATTATAAGAGATGTCTATTTTCAATACTAGACAGAGTCAAAACATATGGAGTTGGCTTTGACAATCAACATGGTTCCATGAAGGGATATTCCTATTTTTCCTGTCTTGTGGATTTCTACAATCAAGTAGGTAAGACAAAAGATGATTGTTTAGATGTAGTTGTGGCATATCTTGCTTTAACAATGCTCCCCACAATATTATAACAGACAGCATGATCAAGTTATGGGTAAACCCCTCTATACTACAGTTGCTATAGCTTTGGCTCCAAGATAGACATGAAAGAATAGAAATGCAAGGTCATTTTTCTAAATGGTCTATAGTATGTTCTGCAGTCCCTCAGAGATAGGTGCTGGGCCCAGTTTTATTTAACATGGTATTTTCATTCTTGACAACATCATGCAAATACTGGAATCTGAATATGCTGACAATATTAAAACTGGAGCCATAATAACAAATTAGAGGGCTATGAGGAGAAGGTAAACATTTGCACCACACCGCACTCATCACATAGTCTCACTAAATCTACACCACCAAAATCCACACATAGTAACACAAAAACATTAGTGGAGGCTCTCAATAACAATCTGTCTAAGCAACAGAGACCTCCAAAGCAGAAACGCAAGCAACCTCCATCCCCAACACAACCCAAATGACACATAGCCCACAGACTCAGTGTGCCACTCAACCACAGCTAATAAGGCAAAACAACGTACCCAACGCACTAGTCATAGGTGTCACTATAGTCAGGCACACTGATGTCCCACTCACCAGGCCAAACAAGGAGAAGGTTACTGTCAGCTGCCTGTTGGGTGCCAGGATCCGCCACATAACCCATGCACTCAGATCACTCCACAACAAGTACAAATATAACTCTGTCATTGTCCATGTTGGTGTGAATGACCTAAGATGTACCTCCCTGGACTACATGAAAAGAGACATGGAAGAGCTCTCCGATCTTGTAGCCCAGGCAGGTATAACACTAGCCCTGAGTAGCATTCTGCCATTGCCCAGAATAATACTGCAGTACAAGGACAAAATGATTGACTTCAACAATTGGCTAAGCTTCTGGTGTCATTCTAAGGGGATCCAGTATCTGTCTGCTTGGGATGACTTGGCCGACAGACCACGATGCTTTGCCACAGATGGCCTGCACCTGTCACCCCTGGGATTCCGGATACTGGCTAAGGCTTTTGCTGCACCTATAGTGCCTTTTTTAGGCAGGGTTCAAATAACAAATTCACCACCATAACAGAAATAGGCAAGCAAAACTGAGGGTAATGCTACTCAGTACTAGAAGTCTAACTCTCAAAATGCACTCACTCGAGGCACTCCTTAAAATGTAGAACATCGATATCTGTGCATTGACTGAGACCTGGTTCAAGGCTCCAGAGAGCACCCCTGCACTACCAGGCTATAACTCATACCACACTTTTCGGCCATGTAACCTGGACCGAAACACCAAAGGCGGAGGTGTGTCCATATTCATTAAGGATATCCACACCTCCAGGCTAGTTGCTAAGCATAATGCATCCGAGGTTATCCAAGTGCAACTAACTCTGGGCAAAACTGCTATCCAAATTGTAGCTTGCTACAGATCCCCCACCATGCCCCAGGATTCCCACTCCTCTTTTCTTGATGTACTGGAAAATATTAGGATTCAACCAAACACCCTAATAATGGGCGACTTCAACTACCCTACCATTAACTGGGAAAACTACTTGTGTACCAACCCCTTAGCTCAACGCTTTCTGGAATTCATAAACTCCAATGCCCTAGATCAACTTATCCACACCCCCCACCAGGGGCAACAATATCCTAGACCTAGTCATAATCAACATGAGTGACCGGTGTTCCACACCTGAAGTCAACTCCTCATTGGTCGAATCCGGCCATAATCTTATCACCCTTGATATCCACATCCCGCCCCCCACACCATTAAGGAAACCACAGTAAAAAATTTCTCCAAAGCCAACTTCATGCTTCTTAAGACAGAAATGGTGAACTTCATGACACCTATGCAGATGGACAGTGCAGTTACAACAGCTGAATCCTACACAAATGCACTCTATAAGCACTTACATGAGTGCATGGATTGTGCTATCCCAAACAGAACCAAGACGCTATCCTCCAAAAAAAGGAAGCCAATCTGGTGGTCCCCTGCCATAAACAAACTGTACAACAAAAGGAAGAAACTGTTGCAAAAGAGAGTAAAATCCCAGGAGTGGAGAAGCTCCCTGGTCAGTCTAAGTAAGAAGCTGAGATCCCTTATAAGATCCTCCAAAGCTAGCTACGAAAACAAAATCACCACTAAATCCAAGGACAACCACAAAGCATTCTATAGCTATGTCAAGAATCTAGATGGCAACACCCAGATCTGCTCTGAGTTACAGCACAATGGCATGAAAATTACAGAACCAACTGATATTGCCAACATCCTGGAAGATAGGTTCAGTGCTAACTTTACCCCCCCTCTCACCCCCTAAAGGGCCCATATCTATACAGGAAGAATGCAGAGCCCCTGTAATAACTACGCAGGTAAAAGCTGCACTTTCTAAAGCCAAAAACACAGCATCCATGGGACTGGACAACATCCCAGGCTGTGTTTTACATGAACTTCAGAACGAACTGGCTCCCCACTTATGCACCATGTTTAATAATAGCCTCGCATCAGGCTTTGTGCCCACTGAATGGTGCACAGCAACAGTTATCCCACTCCACAAAGGGGGAGCCACCACTGATCCTGGGAACTATCGACCTTTTAGCCTGACGAGCCTATTCTGCAAGGCCATGGAATGTATCATCATGAAACTCATAAACAAAGACATTGGTAACCTCCAAACTCTGGATCCCACCCAGTTCGGGTTTGTGAAAGGCAGATCATGCCTCCTGAACCTGATCGACTTCTTTGAGGCAGTCACCAAAGCCATGGATGAGGGTAAGATGGTTCACACAGTCTATCTTGACCTCACCAAGGCTTTCAACACCATTCCCCATTCTGGAATTATAGATAAACTCACTAAACTAGGTATAAATCCCTACATCACAAGTTTGTTGCCAACTGGCTCACTGACAGAACCCACAGTGTAAAAGTTGCAGACTCCAAATCTGACCTCAAAGCAGTGACAAATGGAGTACCACAGGGTTCCATCCTGGGACCTCTCCTGTTTGGTATCTACTTCTCTGAAGTACAGGCTAGCACAGAAGGCCTCCGGCTAACAAAGTTCACAGATGACTGCAAACTAGGAGCCATAGTCAAGTCCCCAAATGATGTGGACATCCTACAGAAGGGCCTCACTGAGACAGATACCTGGTGTCAGAGCCATAGCCTCAAGCTCAATGCCAAAAATTGCAGTGTCATCCCCTTTGGTAAAAACTCTGTACCCATGAACTACCACACAGGCAGCAATCTACTTAACACATGAATGCATGATAAGAGACCTTGGGACCCAGGTGGACAGTAGTCTCTCCTTTGATAGTCACATCACCACAGTAGTCAGGAAGTCCTTCTACGTGGCACACCTCATCATAAAAGGGTTCCCATCCAGGAAAAAAAAAGTCATTGTTCCACTCTACTCGACACTCATTAGACCCATTATAGAGTACAACGCCCCTTTTGGAATGTACCTCACAAGACATCTGCAGCAGCTGGAAAGGCCACAGAAGTACCTCACAAAGAGGATTACTGGCCTCAAACTAATGGCCTACACTGACCGCCTCAAAAAACTCCAGCTTTACTCCGTAGCATATCGCCTACTCCGAGGTGATCTCTGCCTAACATATAAAGCTATGTCAAACCCAGAGCTGTTGGACATGCTACAACTAAAGAAATCCTAATCCCTCCGAGCTACATGCTCCAGGGACCTAAACCTTGTCACCACAATAAACAGGACATGCTGGAGGGATGGATTCCTGTCTCAGAGACTTCCTATACTCTAAAACAAGCTACCCATCTATGTCAAGCAAAGTTCTTCATTAGCACTCTTCAAGAAAAATCTTGATGAATGGATGGGAAATAGGAAGTACACCCTGGGGATCACTTCTGTGTTTCTGCTCGACAGTGGCACAGGAAAATAACTTTCTTGGGTGGAGTAAGCCATGGAACCTTGCTGGCTAGGCTTACGTAGGCCCTTGGGCCGATAGCCTAGTACATACCTATGAACCTATGAACCTATGTAGTATTCAGTACCTTTCTTTCTGCAGTTCCTTATTGGCAGAAGGATTGTGGCCTCAATCTAAATGACAGCAAATGTAATATGATGTTTTTTGGGCATGAGAAGTCAGACTTAGTAATATCTCTGGTAATTCAGTGATTAGGAAGGTTAAGACCTTTAACAATCTTGGAATATTAATAAGCAGGAAATGTAACAATCTTGGAATATTAGTAAGGAAGAAATGTACTTCAATGGCAACATCCATCCATAAGTCTTAATAAAATCAAAGTCACCTAAGGTCAAAGGTCTCGTTTATAGAAATATGTAATAGGTTCATAGGACTATATTAGGCTATTGGCCCAGAGGCCCTTATAAGCCTAGCCAAGAATTTCACCCATGTTCCCACAAAGTCAGCAACTGTTTTCCCTGTCCAGCAGGGACACAGGTGGGATCCCAAGGGTATATTTTCTGTTTCCCATCCAGTCGTCCATGTTCCTCTTAAAGAGGGGTAGTGA
Source organism: Protopterus annectens (assembly GCF_019279795.1). Lineage (NCBI taxonomy): Eukaryota > Metazoa > Chordata > Ceratodontiformes > Protopteridae > Protopterus > Protopterus annectens. Next base: position 1,105,052,201 of record NC_056727.1, read on the forward strand.
GGTACTCTGCTTGCCATAGAGAGGAAGTCTATTCCACAGATGGGAGAGACGTTGGGAAACAAATCTATCCTGCCATCAAATTCTATTAATGTCACAGACCAGGTTGAGACCTTGCTTGCGGGTTGCGCAAGTGGAGTTTGACTTACGGATATGCAGCAACTCCATCAAGGCTGAGTCTCAGACGGCCTTGTATGCCAGACACAGGTCACCTCTGAGCAGTCTGTATGAGACTGAGTAGAGGGACAGGGCTTTTAGCCTATCTGTATAGGATAGGTGCTTGAGACCCTGGATTTTCCTGGTCAGGAACCTCTGTGGTCTCGCCAACTGCTGCATGTGCTTGGAAAAATACATGCTGAAGGGGGCATTGTACTCAATAATAGGTCTGTTAAGGGAGGAGTACAGGGGTGTTATGACCTCTTTGTTGTTGGATGAAATACCCTTACTTATGAGGTGGGCCATGTAGAAAGCCTTCCATACAATGGAGGAAACATGGTGGTCAAAATTCAGGTTGCGATCAACCTGGGTGCCCAAGTCCCTCACAACTGATTGTCTGCTTAATACACTATTATTAATGTGATAATTAGTGGGGGCAACATTTTCCCCAAAGAGGATAATGATGCATTTCTTGGCATTCAGTTTGAGGCCATGCTTCTGACAACAGTCATTAGTTTGGTTAAGGCCCTCTTGGAGGATGTTTACATCAATAATGGAATTTATGACAGTGCCCAGCTTGTAGTCGTTTGCAAACTTGGCCAGCCACAGACCACTGATTTTGGCTTGTGCCTCAGAAATGTATATCCCAAACAGTAGAGGCCCCAAGACTGATCCTTGGGGTAAGCCACTTGTTACAGGTCTACTACGACAGGTGGCTTCCCCTATTTTGACTGAGTGGGTTCTATCAGTGAGCCAGTTAGCTACCCATCTGGAAACATATGGGCTGATGCCTAGCTGGGAGTGTTTATCTATTATGCCTGAGTGGGTTATAGTGTTGAAGGCTTTGGTTAGGTCAAGGTAGGTGGTGTGCACTGTCTTACCCTCATCCATGGCTTTTTGTTTCGAAGAAGGTGACCAAGTTTAACAGACACAATCTCCCTTTAACAAAACCAACCTGTGTGGGATCAAGCATTTGGAGGTTGCCAGTATCCTTGTTTATAGGGTCCATTATAATGTGTTCCATGGCCTTGCAGATCAGGCTAGTTAGGCTGATTGACCTATAATTGCCTGGTTCAGTGGACGCTCCACCTTTGTGTGGAGAGATGACAGGGCTGTCCTCCATTCTGCTGGAATGAAGCCGGTGCACAGGCTTTGGTTGAATAGGGTGCCTAGTGGTGCTGAGAGCTCTTGCTTGAGTTCATGTAGGACACAATCAGGGATGTTGTCGGGTCCCATGGACGCTCTATGTTTTTCCTTTGAGAGGGCATTAATAACCTGCTCCCTGGTGATGAGGGGAGGGGGGCAGGTGCTGGGGATGTCCTGGTTTACTGATAGGGGGTCAGGGGGTGACGTTTTCACTGAACTTGTCTGCCAGCAGGTTGGCTATATCTATCGCATTTGTGTATGTGGTATTCTTGACCACCAATTCAAAGCAGATTTGGGAGTTACCTTTGAGATTGCAGACATACGTGAAGAAAGCCTTGTGATTGTCCTTAGTGGATGTGGCCAATTTGAACTCAAGGTTAGCCTTAGAGGATTTCAGCAGTGACCTTATTTGCTTGTTCAGACAAAGGAGAGATAGCTTCCAACTTGGCACCTGCTCTTTCTTGGTCCTGCACAGCAATTTTTTTCCTTTTACTATAGAGTCTGTTTATTGCTGCTGTCCACCAGACAGGTTTACTCTTCCTTGAGGAAGATGATTTGGTCCTGTCAGGTATTGCTGAATCTATGCAGCAATACCTGACAGGTATTGCTGAATCTATGCAGCTATATAGGTGCTCATATAGTTTTTTAGTGTAGGCTTGGACATTAGTGCTTGATTCAACTAAAGTGATGGTGGCTGTGAAGCTGCTTATACCTGCTCTCAGGAGGTTGTAGTCAGCTTTGGAAATTTTTTTTTGTTCAACCCTGGCAAGGGGGGGGGTAGGGGAGATGGTGACTTCAAAAGTAATTGCTTTATGGTCAGATCTTACCGGGGAGAATGACACTGTAGGGGTGCTACAGTGGCTACTCATGTTGGTCAGTGCCAGGTCCAACATATTTTCACCTCTTATGGGGGTGTCGACCAGCTGATCCAATGCATTGGCATTGACAAAGTTGAGGAATCTCTGGGCATTCATGTTTGTGCCAGAATAGGTCTTCCACTCTACAGTTGGGTAGTTAAAGTCACCCAGGATCAGGGTAGAAGGTTGAATCTTGATGGATTCAAGTAAGCCCAGATAGGTGGAGTGGCCCTCCTGAGTCATGGTTGGGGGTCTGTAGCTAGCTATGATTTGAATAGGTGTTTTGTCAACAGTTAACTGCACCTGGAGTCTCCTGTGCATCATACTGTTTGAGCAGACTGGAGGTATGTATATCTTTGATAAGTACTGAAACTCCACCTCCTTTGGCTCTGTAGCCCTCTGCTTGGGGTCTGAAAGTATGGCAGGACAAGTAACCTGGTAAGGCTTGGGTGCTCTCCACAGCTTTGACCCAGGTTTCAGTTACTGCACAAATGTCAGCATATTCCAGGGTGAGGAATGCTTACAATGAGTGCAGTTTCATGTTAAGTCTCCTAGCGTTTAGCAGCATGACCTATAAATTTCATTTAGAAGACTTTTTCATGTTGGTAATTTTGTCCTCATGACTTTGCCTAAAAAGACACTATGGGGGAGGTAAGAGTCTTTGCCAGAAGCCTGAAGCTCAGGGGAGACAGATGAAGGCCATCTCTGGCAAAGCATCGTGGTCTGTCAATCATGTCCTCCCAGGCTGTCAGGTACTGGATCCCCTTGGAATGACACCAGAAACTAAGCCAATTGTTAAAGTCAATCATTTTCTGTTTGTGCTGCGGCATCATTCTGGGTGACGGTAGGATGCTGCTTAAGGCTAGTGACATTCCTGCCTGGGACACATATTCAGCGAGCTCAATCATGTCTCTCTTCATATAGTCCATACAGGTACATCTGAAGTCATTCACACCAACATGGACTATGACAGAGTCATAACAGTACCTGTTGTTGAGAGACTTGAGTGTATGAGTGACATGGCAGATTCTAGCACCTGACAAGCAACTTACCGTGACTTTCCCCTTGTCTAGCCTAGTGAGAGGCACATCTTTGTGTCTCACGATAGAGTCTCCTATGAATAGTATGTTGGGTTTGTGGCTGGGCCTTAGAAGCTGTGTGACACAGACATGTGTACTATGTGTGGTGCTTGGTGCAGTGGGTTGTGATGTGCATGTGTGCTTTTGCCTTGGAGGTCTCTCTTGTTTAGGTATGTTTTTGTTGAGAATCTCCACATATGTAGGAATGTACTGTACAGGTGTGGATGGTGTTAGAGGTGTGGTGCTTGTGGTGTTTGTGCAGACAACCTTCTCAGTGTCAGATATACTGCCTTGTGATTGAAACAGCAAGGACTCTAGGTTCTTAATGTAATTGCATCTCTCGCATATTGTGTTCCTAGGTGGTAGAAGAAGAGGGTTGTATGTGCAAATGAGGCAGTTGCTATACTCTCTCAGGATGCCCATATCAACAAGAGAAGCAGGAGAAACCACAAGAAATTGTCCGTCCATGGTTGTCAGAATCTGTGGAAGAGAGGTAAAGTGAGGTAGAGTGTGTACTATCAGAATAGAGTACCTATAGGTGTGAATAGGGCTGGATAAAATTACAGTAGTTGCAAGGGAGAGCATCAGTTACACATGAGTGCTGATAAGGGAAAAATTTCATCTGAGATACCTTACAATGAGTTAAAACAGTGCAATGGCAGTGCACAATGAACAAACAAATGCAACACCCTGTAAACACAGGGTATAAATACCAGAAAAGATGGAAGAATCTAGAGCTTCAATTACTACCGAATCCTGCTAGCCCCTGCTCTTTCAACCAATCACTCATGCTAAAGAAGGTCAGGCAACCCTATTACTCTCACTAACAGCGAAGACAAGACACTACCAGCAGAAGATGGCAGCCAGAAACACAGAAAACTCAACAAGCAAAACAACCATGCCTGGATAACAGCAGGCCTCTATCTAGACTATGCTACCTGACTAGAACACAGAAACCTCACAAAAAATGCACAAAAAAGCATAGATAGAGGACTCACAAACAGCAAATACAACTCTCAGTACGAAAAAGGAGTTTACAGTTAAGTACTTCAATAAAAATGAAATTACAGTAATGGAACACTATCTAGCAATGAAATACAGTTTAAACAGTATAAAACAGCACAAAAATGCAGTGAAACATTAAAAAAAAAGCTTTATAACAGTGCAAAATGTCGAAGATTAGCTGTATAGCACAACTATAAGTGTTAAGAAATGCAATTCAATGAAATAAATGTAAGACAAAACTTATTCTGCTATTGGAGCCTCAGGGACTTTTTGCTTTGTCACAGTGATGAATCACCACTCCTCAGTCTGGTAAAAACAAAGCACAGCCCTCTGCAGACACAGGGTTTAAATACCAGAAAAGATAGAAGAATCAAGTAGCTTGAATTACTACCCAATCCCGCTAGCCCCTGCTCTTTCAACCAATCACTCTTGCTAGAGAAGATCAGGAAACCCTGTTACTCTCACTAACAGCAAAGACAAGACACTACCAGCGGAAGATTGCTAGCAGAAACACAGAAAACTCAACAAGCAAAACAACCAGGCCTGAATAAAAGTAGGCCTCTATCCAGAATATGCTACCTGACTAGAGCACAGAAACCTCACAAAAAAATGCACAGAAAAACCCAGATAGAGCACTCACAAACAGCAAATACAACTCTCAGTATGAAAAAGCTAGATTTCTTGAGCTACTAACAAAGATGTTCATCTGTTATGTTAGGACAACTGATGAACACAGTTTCATGTTTTGTCCCTAAATAGAAGGAGATTTGCTCTTTGAGGAAGGCAGAAAGGATACAAAGAAAAATTGCAAAGAGAATGCCTCATGCAGGAGTAATTCATACTCATAACAATTACATTTCATACGGCTCTAAAGAATGTTGCTAGGAAACAGCATTGTTCATACAATGTAGAAAAGTGTATAATTGCAAAAATAACTTAGGTGCTTCTCAATCAATTGTGAGGGTCTGGGACAAGCAACATTACCCCTTAGACATAGTGAATTTATGGCCAACTTTAAAATGCACTGCATCTTTGGGTAATTGTATATTATATTGATTTGGAATCTGTGTTTTAGTATGGCCTTTGGTTGGAACATAAGTGTTATGAAAATATGAAACTATTTTTGTATTATTTTAACTGAATGAGGATTGTGATTCTGGATATTTGCATATTGTAACAAAGTCTGTTGAAATTATTCTTGTATAAATTACATTTCTATGTACTTTGGTTGTTGCATTTGTATTGTACTGAGAGTGCATTTGCATAGAATGGCTTTCTCAATGTGCAATATTTTGTAATATTTTATTCATGTACCATTATATTCAATTTCAGAGCTTCAAGTTTATATTCAGTTTCTGAGCTTCACGTCTTTGTCCTATGCTTAGGTAATAAGGGTATAAATAAAACTGAAGCTGAAGGTAAAATTTTGATAACACTGTGTACACTAATCAGTCAGAGTTATAGTGTGGCACAAAACATCATCTCCTTCAGTATGCTGGAGCTGCTTTATGATACATGCTCTGCTTTGGGTTTACAAGACTTGGAGATAATGCAAAAGGTACATCTTATTTTGATTTATATGTATTAAAATCTCTGAGTCTGTACATCCTTGGTTTAGTATATACAGAGAGTGAGGGTGCAGAAGCTCAGGGCGGGGGGGTGGGGGGTGGGCTTGTCACCCACCATAAAAACAATGCTTTATGAGTATTTGGTGAAATTTCAGTGTCACTACTAAGGAATGCAACTGGGTTGCATGTTTTAGGAATGAGTATTCACATGGTGATCAGACAAGATGGAGTTTATTTATTTATTTATTTACTGACATTTGCTAACTGGGTTAGTTCAGTTGAGCCAGGGGCCCATTTTCAATGGAGACCTGAAGAAAAAACCTCCAGAAATAATACAAGTAATTATGATATTTACAAAATATTAAAGTAGGGCCACAGAAATATAGTACAAGTCAAAAAATTGTGCACAGCAGTACAATGCATAGGTAAAATAACAGTAAACAAGTACAATTTCCAAAATTTGAGAACAACAGTATATAGCATAGGCCAAATAACAATTAAAAGGTTTAGAGAATATTACACAAAGAAGTACAGTATGAATACAGTTTGCTAGAGCAAGTACAAGGAGGACAAAGAGTTAACAGGGAAAAGCAGATACGATGAGAAGAGAGGAGACTAGTTCAAGTGGGAAAAGCAGATACAATGAGAAGAGAGGAGACTAGTTCAAGTGGGAAAAGCAGATACGATGAGAAGAGAGGAGACTAGTTCAAGTGGGAAAAGCAGATACAATGAGAAGAGAGGAGACTAGTTCAAGTGGGGGTTTGACAAGGGCATGCCCAAGTCTTCAGGACAAAAAGTTTAAGTTCTTTCTTAAACAAGTATTTATACTGAATGGTTCTTATGTTGAGAAGGAGTGAGTTCCAAGCATGGGCTACAGAGGGTAAAGGGTCTTACCAATGTTTTTGTTGGGTTTGCATAACTAAAGGAGGTGTTTACTGGCAGTATGGAGGTGATGAGGGGGGGTTATAGAAGGAGACTAAATTGGAGATGGAGGGACAGAATGAGGGTTCATATAGGATAGAGTGTGCAATATGTAGCTGGGGTATAAGTAGCTGTTTGGAGAATTCTGGCTATTGGAGTGACGTAAGGGCAAGACAGTGGTGAAATTTGTAAGGAAGGTTGGCAGCAAATCTGGCAATTTTGTTATAACTTTGCTCTAGTTTAGTAAGGAGATATTTGACCATGAGTAAGGACAGGGGCAGTGTAAAGAAGGCAGGGTAGGAGTAGGGCCTGAGCGAGGGAGGATTTGGAGGAGGGTGACAGATATATAGACTTTTCTTCCCCTTCTTTACATTTGCTTTTATACTTAGTATAGATACCTCACCACTCAACTATGGTGCTTTACCTACTTCAGTAATCCTGTCCCTGCCAAACTTGTACTCACTATCTGTATGACATTGCAAAAGATGCAAACTTTCTCACATATGTAGCTTATCCTGCTTGGCTTCTTGCTTATGTACTGTCTCATTCTAACTGTATAAAATCATAAACGATGCTTTTATACTATGTATCTAATGTTAAAGCTCTGTGTTTATATACTGTCTATGTAAATATGAATGCTACTGTTATATTCGATAATTGTTTGTAATTGATTTGTGGAGCTTTTCTGCCCAGATCTCTGCTGAAAATGGATATGCATCCAGTCAGACTCACACAGTCAACGAATGTAAAATAATAAATAAAATAAATTTTTGAATAAGAGAGAAGTCCAAGTTTCTGGTGGGTCTTTTTTATACTTTGTTGAATATGAATATCAAATTTTAATTAATCATCAATAATAACTCCAACGATAACAACAAATAGCTTAGCATGGGGTTCAGGTTTAATAATGGTGTTGAGAGAGGATATAGAAAAAGAAAAAAAAAAAGGGAGGAAGAGGGGGAGTTTCTTTTTTTTTTTTTTTGAATTTAATATGAGTTGGTTATCAAAGAGCCAGGTTTTGACAGAGGAAAGGGTTTGTTGAGTGAGAGCTAGTAAATCGGGGATGTTGTGGGCAGAGGTAATGAGGGTGGAGTCGTCAGCATACTGCAGAAGTGTAGAGCTGTTAATAGCAGAGTAAAGTTTATTAATTAATATATTAAACAGGAGGGGGCACAGAACTGATCCTTGGGGAACTCCAGCATTAACAGGGAGGAATGGAGAGAGGACAGTTTGCTAGTGGACAGATTGCTGCCTGACAGAGACATAGCTAGAGAACCAGTTGATGGAGGAGGTAGAGAGATGTAGGTCTGAGAGTTTAGATAGAAGTTTAGAATGAGAGACAGTATCAAAGGCCTTTGAAAGATCGAGGAAAAGACTGGAGACAAGGAGGTTATTGTCATGGGTGTCAGCTATTATTCAGGTAAATGACAGTAATGCAGTAGAAGTGCTATGGTGGGGCCTAAAGCCATGTTGGGTAGGAGTGAGGTGATTGTTATCAAGAAGGTGTTTGAGTAGCTGAGCATGGATTCACTTTTCCAAGATTTTGGATGGGGGGGGGGCAGGATATCAATTGGTCTAAACTTAGAGGGATCTGTAGAGTTGCCACCTTTGTGAAGAAGGATAGTATAGAAAGATTTCCAAATGTCAGGGACCAGGGCTTCTGAGATGGAATGGTTAATAAGAATAGAGACAGGTAGCTGATAGATCACACAGCTATTTTTAGTAAATGCGGGGGTAGCTGGTCTGCTGAGGGAGAGCAGGGTTTAAGTTTGTTAAGGAGAGATTTAATTGTAGTAATTGGGACTGGTCAGAAAGAAAAAGCACTGGGAAGAGTTTTGTTATGGGGTAGTGGAGGTTTTGAGTGAGATGTATTGTTTTGTGCATTAAGTATGAGGTTTTGAATAGTTTCTATGAAATAGTTGTTAAGGAGGGAGGCAGTTTCAGAAGCAGTTTTGTTTGGAAAGGGGTTGAGAGTAGTGGGGTTACCTGGGTGGAGTAGGTTGTTGATGGTGGTCCAGAATTTTGTGGATTTTTGTGCGGGCTACTTTGGTTAGAGGAAAACAAAGCTCTCTTGTCTTTCTTGACAAGTTTTTTAGCCAGGTTTCTGAGCTCTCTGTATGTCTGCAGCTCCCACAAGAGGGAACAACATATTGGACCTGGTCATCACCAACATGGGAACTCTATGTTCCACACCAGAGGTAAACTGCTCATTGGTAAGATCAGACCATAAACAAATTTCCCTGGACATCCATATCCCGTCCCCACCCCCAGCCAAGGAAATCATTGTAAAGAATTTCTCAAAAGCCAACTTTGCACTTCTCAAGACTGAAGTGGAATCCTTCAAAGCCCCTGGGCCAGAGGATAATACAGCCCAAACCGTAGAATCCTTTACAAATGCATTCTCTGAGCACCTGCAGGAATGCATGGATCGTGCTATCCCAAATAAAACCAAGACTTACTCCTTCAAAAACAGGAGACCGATCTGGTGGATCCCGGCCATAAATAAGCTATATAACAGAAGGAGGAAGCTACTACATGACAGAGCAAAATCCCAAAAAGGGAAGGCATCTCTGATCAGTATTAGCAAGAAACTTCGATCCCTCATAAAATCATCAAAGGCCAGTTTCGAAAGAAAAATTACCCTAGACACTAAAGATAACCACAAGGCCTTCTATAGTTATGTCAGGAACATGGGCAGAAACTCCCAGATATGCTTTGAATTGTTGCATAATGGTACAAAATATACCGAACCTACAGACATAGCCAACATCCTGGCAGACAGATTCAGCGCAAACTTCTCCCCCCCCAAAGGAGCAAATGCCTATCCCAACTGAATGTAACCTTTCTGACATCACAGATGCACAGGTGAAAGCTGCCCTCTCCAAAGCAAAAAACACAGCATCTATGGGACTGGATGGTGTCCCAGGCTGTGTCTTACACGAGCTCCAAGAAGAACTGAACCTTCACATTAAGTCACTGTTCAAACTTAGCCTTACTACAGGATATGTACCCAAAGAATGGCGTACAGCTACAGTGGTCCCACTCCACAAAGGTGGTGCCACAACAGACCCCGGAAACTATCGCCCCATAAGCCTGACTAGTCTGGTCTGTAAAGCTATGGAGCGTATTATCATGGAACTCATGAACAAAGACATTGGGAGCCTCCAGACACTGGACCCTACCCAATTTGGCTTTGTTAAGGGCAGATCTTGCCTCTTAAACCTAGTTGATTTCTTTGAAACAGTTACCAAAGCCATAGATGAGGACAAGGTAGTCCACACAGCCTACCTGGACCTGGCAAAAGCCTTCGACACAATACCCCACTCGGGCATCATAAATAAGCATACCAGCTTAAATATCAACCCCTATATCACAAGATGGGTTGCAAACTGGCTCATAGATAGAACCCACATGGTCAGAATCACAGGTGCCATGTCCGAATCCAAACCAGTTACAAGTGGCGTCCCACAGGGCTCAGTTCTGAGACCTCTGTTGTTCGGTATATACTTCTCTGAGGTTCAGGCTAACACGGGGGGATTATGGCTGACAAAGTTCGCAGATGACTGCAAACTGGGGGCCATAATCGAATCTCCAGCTGACACAAGCATCCTCCAAAAGGGTCTCACAGAGACGGATGCTTGGTGCCAGAGCCACAGCCTCAAGCTAAATGCTAAAAAGTGCATAGTCATCCCCTTTGGGAAAAACAAGGTGCCCACAAATTACCACATAGGTGGTAATCCATTAAGTACGGAAGAAGTAATTAGAGATTTGGGGACCAACGTAGATAGTAATCTCTCCTTTGATAATCACATTGCCAAAGTGGTTAGAAAGACCTTCTATATAGCCCACCTTATCACGAAAGGGTTTGCATCTAGATCAAGAGAGGTCATTGTGCCCCTGTACTCGTCACTCATCAGGCCCATAATTGAATACAATGCCCCTTTTGGGATGTACCTTACCCGACACCTGCAGCAACTGGAGAGACCCCAAAAGTACCTCACCAAGAGGATCATGGGCTACAAACAGATGTCCTATGCAGCTCGACTAAAGAAACTCCAGCTCTAATCAATTGCTTACCGCCTACTCAGAGGCGATCTATGCCTGATGTACAAAGCCATGTCAAACCCAGAATTAATGGACATGCTCCACCTCAAAAAATCCAAGTCCCTTAGAGCTACATGCTCTAGGGACCTAAACCTCAGCACAAAAATAAATAGGACCTGCTGGAGGGACAGATTAATTTCCCAGAGGCTCCCCTCACTCTGGAATAGAATCCCAGTTCATGTTAGACATAGCCCCTCGCTGACCCTCTTCAAGCAAAATTTGGACGCATGGATGGGAAATCGCAAATTCACCCCTGGGATCTCTCCTGTGTCCCTGCTAGACAGAGGCACAGTAAACTAATCTTAAAAGGGTACCTTCTATGACCTACTTTACAGAGGCACAGTAGGCTAATCTAATAGGGAGGCGGAAGCCAAATACACTCTGGCTAGGCTTATAAATGCCCTAGGGCAGATAGCCTAGTATCTACCTATGAACCTATGAACCTAAGAGATGAGACTTGTTTTTAACCCAGGCTTTCCAGTAAGAATATATTTTGTGCATGGTTGAGCAGGTTTGTTTGGTTGGCCAGGGGGTTTAGTTGGATTTGATTCTGATTTTTCTGGATGGAGCAGCAGAATCAAGTGTGTCAAGGAAAATCTGATTGAAGGAATTAATCGTACTAAATGCATTTTTTTTTCTGCTTGATGTTTGTACAGTGTAAGATATTTGATGGGATTTGTAGGTTTTCAGGTCTGGTGGTGCAAAAGACATGATGCATATCTGTTTATTCAAACTGCAGGTACAGTTCAAATATGATGTTTTAGTGCACAGCAGAATCAGCAGAGTGAAGTAAGTTTTTTTATTTACCATTCTCTCCACCCTTACTCCACACTTTTGTCACCAAAGAGATGCTATATTTATGTAAGGGTAGTGTGGGGATAAAGCCCTGCCATCAGAGGCATAATGTGTTTTACTAGCCTGCAGAAATGTTTGTTTTATTGGTTTTGTTTGTCCAGATTTATAGCAGGTCACTGCTTTCATTGTCATGTTTGAGGATATGACATTTTTGTCCTCAGTGCTCCAACATAAATCACATGCAATCAATGACCCCAAGCACTGATGGTAAACTATGACCAGCCCTTATTGTAGAATGCTGTTCCTGGATGGTATTAAAGAAATGCCCATGTTTGTGTAAATGTTCCTCCTTTAAATGCAGGAAGGTGTTGTAGATCTTGTATACTGAAGTCAATGCTACTTTAGCAGTATCACTTACTTGCTTGCTTTTGAAATGTGCCAGTTACTGATCTTCATAGTGCAGAACACATCTTGCTCTGTAATAGAATGCCCAGCCATAAACCCCTTAGGATGCTGTATGTGGTCTACAGATATTGCACTCTCTGGTGTTATGAATATGAATGTACAAATTCTAGTGTCAGCTGATGTGTTTCCTGAAAAAAAATAGCTGTGTATTTCATTACACAAGTAGAATGAAGAGTTTTTTTTTTATTTTAATTATATTAAATTCCTTATGACTATTTAATGAAACAGAACTGTCTATGCATTCTGCAGCTTATTTCATAAGTGAGTATATGTGATATTTGTCTTTGAAATATCTATGATCTCTGTGGAGTGTACTGCATCAACACTACTGCTGTCCTTTTTCCCTTTTTGCTGTCTGGGACGTATTTATTTATTTATTTATGTGTTTATTTATTTACTTATTTATGGCAGTTTGTTAATCAGGGAAGTCCACTGGGCTGTACTGAGCCTGTTTTCAGTGGAGGTCTGGGTAAAAAAGCTTCACAGTAATATAGAAGTTGCACAGTACAAAGACAGTAGAATCTTAAAGTAGAGTTATACAATTACAATATTTGGTGTTTAACACATTGTAACATGTATATAAATTGAAAAGCACATGGAAAGGAATAAAGGAATATCATACAATGGCAATTTACAGATCAAGTTTTAGAAGTTAGCCATTTATAAACATAGTTTTTATATAGACCAGTTTTTTTTTTTTTTTTTTTAGGATGCTAGGACTTAAGGCGTATATACTGAGCAATTAGGCAAGTATAGAGAAGAGTTAAGAAGTTTCATGGGGGAGGTTAGTAGAGGATTGGGAGCAAGTACAGTTCCAGGTAGCGGAGAGGTAAGACTGTAAAGAAGATTTAAAATTGACAGAGTTATGGACAGTTCTGAGAGATAATAGGAGAGCGATCCATTTTTTGGCTAAGGAGAAACAGAAGATAAGTTGTCCAGGAGGTTGTTTAGGTTTGTGAACTAGGAGTAAATTCTTGTTTTCAGATCTAAGGGGCCTATTAGAGAGGTAGGAGGTGAAGATGGAATTAAGGGATGGGAATTCAGAGGGTTTGAAGAGGAGTTTCTGAGCTGTAGTAGGTTGCAAGTAGTCGAGGTAATTTGGTAGTTCCAGTCAATTTAGTGATCAAAGTGCACTACAGTGGTGGGAGGAGTATTTGGAATTTGTTGCAAATTTAGATATGTTGTTCTAGCAAGTTTCCAGCTTGGCTTTTAGGGAGGCTTGGAGGTTGATAAGTAAGGGGAGTTATTTTAGTATTATAAAATCTGTCTTACCAACTAGGGGTGTACTTCACCAAAACTACAACTGTCATTTTCTTTCTGTTTGTCTGAGACTATTGTTTGGACTTCAGAAATTTTAGCTAGCAGAGGAAGCTACATCAACGTGTTTGGAATATAGACTTGCTGGACTTTATTTCTATCCTGAGGCTTCAGTTATCAAGCACATGTAAATGAAAATGCTATTTATAGATGCAGTTTAGAGTTTTTCTGACAAAAGACCACCAATATGAACTATTTTATCTTCATTTTCTTGTGTAACTAGAATACTGTTTTGTGCGTGAGATTAGAGATTTTAAAAGTAAAGTATCCATGTGTTCATCTAGCAAATATCATGAATAATATTTTATTTACTAGTGAAGGGTATCCTTGCAGTACTGTTGTGATTACTGCTAGTAACTCTTTTGAAGAGACAAGGATTGACAGTGCAATGGTGCAGCGATAGCATTGTTGCCTCACAGGAAGAGGTTCTCTGGTTTGATTCTCAGCTGGCATGCCTTCTGTGCGGAGTCTGTATGTCCTCCCTGCATTCATGTGGGTTTCCTCTGGGTGTTCCAGTTGCCTCCCACTTTATAAAGACATGTATCTGGAGCATTTCTTCCCGGGCCTTCACTGAAAATTGGCTTTGTTCCCAAGTTGGACTTTCCCGGTTAACAAATGTTAAATAAATAAGAAAAAAATAAATAAAGTTTAGCTATCAGCTGTCATAACAGTGTTGTTTGTCTCATTAAAAGAGTGATTAGTAACTGAAATCTTGGTATAAAGTTAGCAGTATAATTAAGAGGCAACATATAATGACTAGACATAAGGGGTACTGTCACGGCACAAGTATCAGTATTTCCTCTTAGAATTATTGTGAGTTTACATTTATATTAAAAATTCATTGAGTTTCAGTTACTACAGGTAAGTTGTTACTAGAAAACATTGGGCTCAGGCAATGGTGTGTGAAATCCCAGGGAATTAGTGATTATAACCCTGTTCTGTAATTAGCAGTGCATAGCTCATCTGGGTGTAGCAGAAGTTGATAATAGTCCAAAATAGTAGTAAACATTTGTTGCAAGCTCTTAACATCAGTCATCCTCTTGCATGCATAGGTGGGTGACAGTAATGAAAATTTGTCCTGTGTAAAATTTGGCTATCCATCAAATCTGTTAATAAGTCAGATTTGACAGTATCAAATCGCATAATTATAGATGTTTGGATTTTATGAAAATCTCTTGTGGTATGGCAGGGACCTTATCTTCATTCAATGGAATTGCCATCAGACATTCTGTGAGGCAGAACGTGACTGCAATCAACTATAATGTTGTTCCTAGCTTCATAGCTCAGCGAGATAAAGTCCTGACTGTGACCAAGATGATCTGAGTTCACTTAGCATTATTTCAGCCACTGGAGGAGCCTGGTGAGGGGTGGACTTCAGTGACTTCATCAGTTCACTTATCCCAGGGCAAGGGGGAAGGATAAGGGAGGGGCTGCAGTTGGGCATGATGTCCTTGTTGATTCTTGGTGGAGACTAATGATTTCAAAGGGGCAGACCCTTGACTGAGTCACAGTGGAAAAGTAGATGACATGCTATAGTCTCCACTGCATACCATCCCATTAACAAAATGTGCTTGTTTAGTGGGAGGGGTTAGACAAATGAGGAAACGTATTCCCTCAGCAGTAGCATGATGCTGCCCCAGAAAGTCTTCAGTTCCCTGATTGCAATTGGCGGAAGTCTAAAAGAGAACAGGCAGGTACAGTAGACCTAGTGGATAAAGGGAAGCATTGGGAATAGTTAATGATCAAAATTAAAAACACTACTTCCATGGTTCCTGACAATATTCCTGGGTGTTGGTTAAGAACAATGAATTCCCACCAAGGAAAACCCTTCCATCAGCTCTTCAACATGAATTTGTCCACTTGATATGTCCCTGAGGTGTTGAGAATGGCAGTTGTTGTGCTCTTGCATAAAGATTGTACCTCTGTTAAACCTGGGAATTACAGACATATTAGTCTCACTGATATTATTGCGAGGCTATGAAACTTATTATAGCTGAACTAATAAATGATATAGGTGACCCTATATTCCTGGATACACACCAATTTGGCTTCATTAAAGGCACCAGTCAGCTTGGTTTAAAAGGGTTACTGAGGCCATGGATAAGGGGTATACCATCCATAATATTTATATGGACCTTGTGTGAAGGCTTTTGATTCTGGTATTATTGACAAATTCTCCCAGCTCAACTTTAGTCCATGTATAACTCATTAAATTGGTAACTGTCTAAGAGAATCTGTGCATGTAAGATTAGTGGTATTTGCTCTAGACAGAAAAATGCCACCAGTGATGCCCCACAGGAATCTACATTGGGTACCCTCTCCTTTGGCATATATTTCTGTGACACAGGAGCTGATATGAAAGAACTACACCTAACCAAGTTTGTTGATGATTGCAAACTGAAGGTGATTATCAAATCCCATTTTGATACTCAGAATTCTCAGGCAAAGGCTGGACCAATCAAATGATTGGTGTATTAGTCATGACCTTGTCCTCAACACCAAAACATACAGCATAGTTTCCTTTGATTAATCTAGGATCACTACTGTTTACCATGTATATGATATTCCACTTAAATTTGACACAGTCCTGAAGGACTTGAGTATCCATATAGACAGCAAACTATCCTTTGAACACCATGTCTCTGTGTTGGTTAGAAATTACTTACACAACTTACCCACTATGACATTTCATCAAGGTCCAAAGAAGTTAAAGTCTTACTTTATTTATTCATTATTAGGCCCATTATTGAATATAGTGCACCCTTTGGCATACACCTCAATAAGCATCTAAATCAGCTTGAAATACCTCAATGTTTCCTCACCAGAAAGATCTCTGTACCTTTACCTGTTCTGAAAGACTAAAAGCTCTGTCCCTGTACTGATTTTCAGTGGGCTGAACTCTGCTTAACCTTCCATGCTATGAATGACCTTGCACTATCTGAACTCCTACACATTAACCGAACCAGTCATAAAGCAAACACCTTTTCTAGAGACCCAAACCTGTACTACCATATCAGCAACACCAAATGGTGTAACAGATACCCAAACCAACTTATGTCCATTTTTGAAATATTGTTGTCCTTACATATCAAACAGAGTACTTCCCTGGCAACTTTTAAAACTAGTCTGGATGACTGAATGGATGATCACAAATTTTAAATGGTGATATGTGGAGACAGTCTATTAGGGAAATTATTAGTCTATCACAATATTGAGGAACAAGGCTGAGCTTCTCAGTTTTCTCCTTTTGCCATATGTTTAGAGAAAACCTACAAACCTATAACATGTACCTGCTATGCCAGACAAAGTAGTTAGCAATCCTATATAGAACTGTTTGCTTATTGATTGTGTAAATGAATAATGTGTATGATACACTGCTTATGAAGCTGACTTGCATCCTGCCAAGGCTGTGTAATGTCATATACAACAGACTGCACACAGTTTTAGCTTACTGCTGGGATGAAAGGTAAGTGGCAGTTGTCAGACTACAGTGTCTATATGACAATGTATGCCGCCATCCCTTGACATCCTGCCTAGTATAGTTGGACACTCCCCTTGTCCCTTGTCATGATCAGGATTTTGGCTATGATCCAGTTGCATTGCCCTTACCCCAAGATATTTTGAAGTATGACCGTCCTCTTGCTGCCTCCAGAAATGTCATGGGGCGCTCAGCAGTACTAGTGTGGGTATATTTATACCATCTTTGATAACAATGCCCTGCATAGCAGAAGACAGAAGGGGGAGGGGGTTCTGATAGCATTGCAGTTAACAGAGACATCATGCCTTATTGCCATAGGCAATCTGAGAACCTTAAGCTCAATGAAAACTCCTTGTTTGTGGCATAAAGCCTTTACAAATCCTGCCATTACTGGATGATTTTTGTTATACACCTAGTGCGTGATTGTCAGCACTGTTTTATGGATAAATCTTCTTTTTATATCCAGAAGAGCAAAAATACTATTGTATATGAAACGTCCTGACAAGTAACTTATGATAGCTCTTAACTTCGTTTTTAAAACATTGAATGAAAGCTATGTAAAGATGTGTGCTTTGTCAGTCAAAATACAAAGAAGCTTCTGTGAGCTAGTAACATATTCTTTTACATAGATGCCTATAGCATACAGCAGAACAATAAATTACTGATTTCAGATTTATTTCATTAACTTATTTTAGTAGCTTAATTTTGCAAGTAGGTTGACTACTCTGTCCCTGCCACATGTACCCCATGACATCCCTACCATGTGTCCCTCCCATGTATCTCTAAAGAGCAGGTTGTAAATGCCTTGTCTAAGGCCAAAAACCCAGCATCTATGGGACCTGATAACATCCCAGGCCACTTTCTACATGAGCTCCAACAAGAATTAGCAACATCATTGGGCACTCTTTTCAATCATAGTCTAAGCACTGGCTTCATCCCAGCTTAATGGAAAATGGCCACTGTTATTCCCTTGCACAAAGGTGGTGCTTCCACTGACCCCAGGAGCTATAGACCTATTAGTCTGACTAGCCTTATCTGCAAGGCCATGAAGTGAATCATCATGGACCTTATCAACAAAGATATAGGTAATCTCCAAACAAGAACCAAATCCAAACAAGCTGAAAATTAGGCACCAAAACTGTACTTGTAACCAATATTTGAAGAAGTACCCAGGAAGGGTAAAAAAATCAGTCTGCGGCCAAATAATCCAAATGGAGATTTTATTACCAAAAATGCATAAATGCTTTAACAGATATCACCACATTTTCATCCCTAGTATACAGACTTCATCAGATGCAAAATATCCCAGGAATATAAATGAAGGGTAACATGGAATATTTTGCAACTGATGAAGTCTGTATACTAGGGATGAAAACATGGTGATAATTGTTAAAGCATTTATATGTTTTTGGTAACAAAATCTCTGTTTGGATTATTTGGATGCATACTGCTTTTTTTTACCCTTCCTGGGTACTTCTTCAAATATTGGTAATCTCCAAACACTTGACCCTACTCAGTTTGGATTTGTCAAAGGGAGAGCATGCCTGTTAAACCTGGTGGGCTTCTTTGAGACAGTCACCAAGGCCTGGATAAGGGGAAATCTGTGCATGCAACCTACCTAGACTTAGCCGAGGCTTTTGACACTATCGCCTATTCAGGCATCATTGACAAACTCACCTAGCTAAGTATCAACCCCCTAGATCATTAGATGGGTTACTAACTGACTCACTGATAGAACACATATAGTCAAAATAGGGGAATCCACCTGCAACAGCAGACCTGCAACCAGTGGTGTTCCACAGGGATTAGTCCTGGGACCTCTACTGTTTGGAATCTATTTCTCCAAACTACAAGCAAAAACTAAAGGTCTGTGGCTCACAAAGTTTGCTGATGACTGCAAACTGGAAGCAGTCATAGAATCTCCAAATGATGTCAACATCCTACAACAGGGTCTTACACAAACAAATGATTGATGCCAAAGTCATGGCCACAAAATCAGTGCAAAAATTGTATTATTATCCCTTTCAGTAAGAGTGATGTTCCTTCTAACTACCACATAAATAGCAACACCCTAAGTATGCACTCATTAGTGAGAGACCTGGGCACACAGGTTGACAGCAGCCTTACCTTTGATCAGCATGCCTCCACAGTGGTAAAAAAGGCATTCTATGTTGCTCATCTCATACGAAAGGGCATTGTCTCCAGAAAAAAGGAAGCTATAACCTCCCTGTACTCTTCCCTTATCAGGCCAATAATTGAGTACAGCGCCCTTTTTGGTATGTACCTTTTCAAGCACTGCAGCAATTGGAGAGACCTCAAAAGTTCCTCACAAGGAAAATTAAAGGTCTTCAGCATCTGTCCTATGTGGATCATCTGAAATCACTGTCACTTTAATTTGTTTCATACAGACTACTCAGAGGTGATCTCTGCCTTGCATATAAGGCAATCTCAGACCCTGCTTTATTGGAAATGCTGCATATCCACAAAGTAAAATGGTACACTGGTTACTTGCTCTAAAGACCTTCAGCTAGTATGTCACATTAATAGAACCTGCTGGAGGGACAGAATTGTCTCCCAGAGGTTACCACACCTTTGGAACAGATTCCCATTTCATGTCAAACAGAGCACCTCATTGGCCTCTTCAAATGCAATCTGGACGATTGGAAAGGTAACAGTAAATTCACCCTGGGGTTTTCACCTGTGTCCCTCTTGGACAGGGGCAATAGGTGCTGATCATGGAAATAAGGGTAGAACTTGGCTAGGCTTGTAAGGCCCCTAGGGCCATTAGCCTAGTAACTTCCTATGATCCCATGATCCTATGACATTGGTCCTTTTTAATCATGATCTAGTTACAGTAAAAAATAGGAAGAACGTATAATGGTGCATCACAAGCAAACAAAAACATACATTTTCTTCATGAAAAATTAAGAGAACAACAATGCCATCAGTGGAAATGCTTATGTTAGAAATATAAATAAGTATTACATAAAAACAATAATAACTTAACTTACATTCACTGGACTGCCTGGGATCCTCTATATAAGCTAGTATCCAACCACTATGAAAGTAAAAACAGCAAGCAAAGGATACACAAATCTGCCACACAAAAACAAATTACCGTA
The DNA here is from genome assembly GCF_019279795.1 of Protopterus annectens. Taxonomy (NCBI): domain Eukaryota; kingdom Metazoa; phylum Chordata; order Ceratodontiformes; family Protopteridae; genus Protopterus; species Protopterus annectens. Next base: position 1,105,072,211 of record NC_056727.1, read on the forward strand.
ACCCCAGAAAAACTAAGTTGTGTTTATAACATACGCTCATTTGGACTCATTAAAATGAGTATAATTAAGTATAGAATGCTCAAAGGGCTATATTTCATAACAGTATAGGCAGAGAATTCTAAGTTGAAGGCTGACATCATGTGACTGCTTTGAAATAACTCCTACTCCAAATACCAAAACCAATGCCTTTGTTATTAACAGTTAAACTGCGAAATTTGTTTTAGACTACAAATGTTCTGTAAAACCCAAGGTGTAAGATTCCAAATCAGACAGAAACAGTGTTATAACCTACCTCAAGAAAGTAAATATGATGTACGCTTTAAATCACATAATCTCTTCTGCAATAAATACAAATATATGAACAAAACCAAAAGAAGAAGACTGCAGGTCTACCTTGTCCATCCATTTCCTGTAGTTACCACCACAAAGATGCCCACCCTTAACTCGCTTTACTGTTACCCAACAGTATCATGCCTGCTTAAATGTACCCATTATCTTGTGCTTCCCTCTATCCACCTCTTTACAGTGAATAAAACTATCCTTACATTAATCCTTTATCAGTTTTCTACCACCTGTCACTGATGACACTTCCTTTTCCTTTGTTCTTGAACCCTTCTCAGCTTTACCCCCTCACAAGACTCCCTCAAAGTTCTAGTTTCTCTCCATTCCTCTAAAAATGCAAACCTAGTATTTTTAGTCTACTTTTATATAACAGCCTATCTACCCATCCAACCTGTTTTGAAAAATAAACAAAAATACTTTCATTTTGTTTTTGGTTTTTTTTTTTTGTTTTTTTGTTTTTGGTTATTTGTTTTTTTTTTTTGCAAAGGGGCAAGCCCCCTGCACCCCTCAGCCCCCCTGCTAAATATATATATATATATATATATATATATATATATATATATATATATATATATATTGCCCGTTTTAACAACACATTCCTCCAAATTATTGAGCATCACGCCCCCTCTCACGTAATTAGAACAGGATCTAAAGCTGCCCCATGGCTTTCTAAAGATACCAAGCAAATGATGCATTTAAGAAATAAACAATGGACAAAATGGAGAACTACTAAAAACCCAGCTGACCACCAAAACTTCAAATACCTTATAAACACTAGAAAAAAAAACTTACCTATCTTGATAAAAAAAAAATATTACCTTCAACACCAACAAAATCAAAATCATAACCCCAAAAAATTCTGGTCAGGAATCAATAAACTGCTCCATCCAGGCAATACCAAAACGCCTACTCCAGCTAGCTTAGTGCAGACTCCACCCAACTTAATAGCCAGTACATTCAACACCTTCTTCTCTGAAACAGTCACCTCTCTAGCAAAGACCATGATTCCCCACACTTCCCTCAAAATGACCTCTCCTCAAAATAACACCCCCACTCTAACATTTAGTACAATCTCCACAACCTATATACACAAATTACTCTCAAAACTTAAACCATGCACTCCTTCAGCCGACCTACTACCAGCTGAATATCTGCAGCTTGCAGCAGCTGAAGTAGCATACCCAGTCTCCATCTTAATTAATAGAACAATAACTGAATCTACTATTCCTTCCCTCTGGAAAGTCTCCCATATCATTCCTCTGCATAAAGGAGGAAACACTAATGAACTTTCCAACTTCCATCCTATAGCCTTATTATCACCTCTATCTAAACTTATGGAACATTGTATACACCACCAACTTCTACATCATCTTTTACATAATAACCCACTTTCTGACTCCCAACATGGTTTTAGACCTTTCCATAGCACCTCCACTGCTCTTCTCTCCTTTTCAGACACTATCAACAAAAATCGCAATAACAATCTCTTCTCCTCTGCTTTATTTCTTGACCTCTCTAAAGCCTTTGATATGGTGAACCATCACCTTCTGCTAGACACTTTGAAATGTCTCTCTCTCGAACCTTTGGTATTGCACTGGTTTGACTCCTACTTGAAAGATAGACAACAAGCAGTCCTCTGGGACAGCCATCTTTCCTCTCTGCTCCCAGTCACTATCGGTGCCCCTCAAGGATCCATCTTAGGACCCCATCTCTTCTCCATATTTATAAATAACCTGTCTACCTCTCTTCCCACTTCCACATGTATTCAATACGCAGACGATTCAACTCTCATCTGTTCTGCTGCTTCTCCAGCCGAACTTCATTCTTCTACCCAACAAGTCTTTACAGCAGCAGAAAAATTGTTCCAAGATATCTGTCTCCTCCTTAATCCCAAAATAAACAAACTATTACTTTTCTCTCCTACCCTTAAATCCCCCCCCTCTCTCCTTTTCAATTCTGTCTGACAATGGCACTCTCATTACACCTGACTGTTCCACTAAACTACTAGGCGTCACAATAGATAATCAACTAAACTTTGATTACCACATTGACCTAACCATCAAAGCTGTTAATAAAAAGATTGGTGCTCTTTATAGACTTAAGCCCTTTCTAACAGCATCTACAAGGGTGTCTCTAGCCCAAACTCATCTCATCTCCACACTATTGTATGCCTCCCCATCCTTTATAAACCTTTCAAAATCTAACCTTCAGAAACTTGCCATGGCCTATCATAGCATTGCCAGGTTTGCCACAGGTTCCCCATTTCACACCCATCATTGTGTTAACCTCAAAAAGCTTGACTGGCTCGAACTCCAAAATCTTATTCTCCTAAATCAATTAGTTATCACCTATAAAATCCTCCACTACCCTTCTAATACACCCATACTAAATAACCTTGTTGTCCCTTACAGGAATCTTACTTCCCTTCGTTCAGCCAACAAACTACTAGTTGCCACTCTCAAAACACACAACAAAGCTGGTGACTCCTTGTTTACAAAGGCCATTGGCTCATACTGGAATAAACTTCCCATAGAACTGACCTCTCTAGGCTCTTCTCAACTTTTCAAGAAACAACTGAGGAACTATTTTAAGTCTCACTGGCTATGCCCCTGCTCAAACCCTGACTGACCTGAGCATCCAACCCTCTTCTCATTTCCCTCCATTTACCTCTATGCTTGTCCCTATCACTAATACTACCCCTCTTCTGCAACTATCTACTATCCACTTGGATACTACTTTACCTCTGCAACCTGTTATCCCCCCCAAATTTATAGGTTGCTCCCAGCTATGCAAATCTGCCTCTTAATCTATTGCCCTGGCACAAAACGATTATAACAATTGTGAATACTGTGAATACTTTAAATACCTTATAGACTCTTATGTAATTTACTACTTTCTTTCTTTTATGGCTGTACTATTCCTACTACAGCAAAGAATTTGCAAACATAAATCATCACTCTGTGTTATAGCTATAGCTTTGTTAAGTTTGCTAATTATAGTTTAGTTTAAGTTTTGCTAATTATAGTTATTGTCAAATTGCTTTAGTACCATTACTATGCTACATTGGACTAATTTTCTTGTCATGCTTATAATTTTGCATCCCGTTGTACTATTTTTATGTTACCTTCTAGTATATAGTGGAGCTTTTCTCCTCGGGCCTCTGCTGAAAATGGACATGTATCCAGCCAGACTAGCCCGGTCAACAAATGTAAAATAAAATAAAATAAAATAAAATAAATAAAATAAATATATATATACCAAAACTGAAATTGCAATATAGTGGGGAAGGTAAACTCCCTGATCCCACTGTATTGCAATCTCACACTGAAAAAAGCTGGTGCCTGTGATCAGATGATTTTTGATCAGCTGCAGTAGCATCTTCACAGCTGACTTGATAAGTTAAACGTAACCCATATATCCACACACATATATATATATATATATATATATATATATATATATATATATGTGTGTGTGTGTGTGTGTGTGTGTGTGTGTGTGTGTGTGTGTGTGTGTGTGTGTGTGTGTGTGTGTGTGTGTGTGCGTGTGTGCGTGTGTGTGTGTGTGTGTAGATACAGGAGGTTTGGCTGGTGTGATCTCCTAGCTGTGAGTTCAGGTTGTCTGGGAACTTGCAGACATCTTTCAGACTGAAACATTTCCAAACTCTCCATTAAGCTTTTAATCACTTTTTCTACTATTCATGTGAGCTAACGGGACTATAATTACTAGACCCTGTCTCCATCCAACCCATGATGTACTTACACAAAAGTACCCTCTAGTGATTATCAAATACAGAAGTGTAATCTCTGATGTATCAAATTAAACAACTATACAAAGGGATGTGCTTAAAGTTTAGGTGAGGTTAATAATGAATGCTAAGTACTAAATGCTTAGTAATACCTACTAAATCTTCATTTATGTTTTCCTTTTGTGGACATATACATTTTAATTCTTTTCTCATATTGTATTTCCATCTACATCATACTAAAATTAAATGGATACCCCACAAAACCCAGACTCCCAACTTCTTGACAATTTAAGTAGCTTCTCACAACTGGACAAACACATGACTAGCTACAAAACACTAAAATCATTGTCTTTCTTTTTAGGTTGCACACATCATGTGACTGCTTTGATAAACCCTGGGATTCATGAAGCTCGGTGCAAGGCCGGCATTAGGCTTGCGCCGACTGTGCTGAATGAAGATGGCGTAGTAGTGCCAAATGCATATTAATGAAGGCACGCTGCCGCCACAGCCACGTGCATAGGAAAGGAGCGCGAGTGCATAGGGCATGTCGAAGTGCCGCACGGAGGCGTGGAAATGTCAGCTGTCAATGTGCAACCTAAAATGCTTGCATATAACAATTTGCAAGCAATAGTAATGACATCTATCAGTGTCCGTGGATACTGAAATGTATGCAATGCATGCAAGAAAGTTCCTGTGAACACAAAATAAAGAAGCAAACACAAATGCACGGTAGGGAATAACGGGTCCCTATCCCGCGAACAAATGATATTGAAAACTGTGTGCCCATAGTCCAACGCAGTGTAGATAGTTATACCAAGTGGAAGTGAAACGCATCATATGTTAGCACACCGCCAATAGGTACGTCCAGCCCAATGGTCAGAGTCACCAGCTGACCCATATTGTGAGGGAGGGTACACAGCTGGGCAGATGTGTCCATAACAAAAAACACGATAAATATAAATATCTAGCGACCATATGACCAAACTATATCCCACAACGCATGTAATAGTCACATACAATAGGTATGTCCGTATTTCACATGCCAAATGTGACAGGAAATAGAATAAGCATATAAACGAAACAGAAGGAGCATATAAACTGCTACAACAATAAGGCAACATGTAGGCTGAAAGGAACAGTATTATCCATAGCGTTGACTGTGGGTACGTGTTGTCTAGTACATTCGGATATGTGTCCGGAATATATCCCATCCTGGACATAGGAAAAGGTGGCATCCTACCAATGATTAGAACAGTCGGCCAAAATCTGCACATCAGCGGTCCAAGCCAAACTTGTCAGGATGTGTCACAGTTGAACGGGTATTACCTGGGTATACCAACCATGTCATGAAAGTTAAGTATGGGCGTGTACCTATGTGCGTGAGGTGTAGCATGTGGAAAGTCAAACATGGCAGAGTAGTCCACACAACCATACAGGTACCTGACATACGTAGGGTATGCAATGTGTTACCTTGACTGTGTCATGGGCCATCAACCAAAGCAGTGATGGATGGAGTGTCAGGAATATGTATGTGGCGGGGGATGGGTAATGGTATAATCCTTCAAGGCGACACTGTGTCGTATGCAGAATAGGTGAACCGGAGGTGTATGAGGGAGCAGCGGGTGAAGCAGAAAGAAACACAAAAACATGTATACACATCTGCAATATAACCAGACAGGTCATACTGTAGAACACAATCCCACAAACATATAAATATTAAAATGTGCGATACAAATGTACAAACATGTCACCGGCACATACCCACAGATTGGTCCTGATGGAACTGGCCATATCAAGTGCAACACACCTGGATGCATAATGGACTACCCAGCATCCCCTACACAGCACACAACCTGCCCCCATACCTGAACGTCCACCAAATCCAGCCATACTTGGCCTACTAGTTTGGTGTAGCCACATTTACACAGTGACCACTACGCATATGTAGTAGGTAGTGTCACCCTAGGCAGTTTCAGGATTGCAAACTATGTATCCCTTGCATGTAAAACCCCCAGCACATTTTCATAACACCAGAAGAATGTTCGGTATTGGTCTCGATTTGGTCTTGTTAAATTTTTGGGATATCCCTCATGGGATAAGTAACCTGTGTAAACATTAGAATGGGTATGAAGACATGATGTCCAGTCCTGTAGATATCTGGATACAAGTTGGAATGTGCAGTAGTGGTGCACGAGACTGTCTAGCCCTAGATGGTCATGCAGAACCTACAACCCAGGATCAAACACCTGCCCGTGACGCACGTGTCCTGACACGAATAAGCGAGAGAATATATTGCACACATTCGCATAGTGGCACATGGTATAAGGGTGATGAAGGCACTGACGTAAACAGGATACCTCCTGATCCACTGTGTGAGGGACAATTAATGTGTGTGTAGGTGTGACCTGACCAACAATGATACAATGCCAAATGTCCTGTGATTGTAGGAAATAACTATGTAACATACTGCATGTAACAGTTGCCTAAAGCGGTCACGTCAGGATAGAATAAATGTAATTTGTACAAGAAACAGGCAAACAACAAAAGTGCCAAATGTATAGGCTCACAGCTAGGAAACAAATGAATGTTCTAAACCTGCACTGACCGTGGCTATGTGTTGGCCCAAACAATCTGGTGTCCCCAGTAGGGTTACCATCTGTCCCACTTTGCGAGGGACAGTCCCTCTTTGGACAGTTGTGTCCTGACAAAATATATTAAAAATGGCAAATGTCCTGAGATTATAGGACATAATTATGTCCCATATGTTATGTAATAGTTGCATAAAATAATTATTTCTGTATTTAAAATACCTAAATGTTACAAGAAACAGAATAAGCAACTAAACCACCACAACAATAGGCTTTTATGTAGGCAAATAAGTAAAGTTCTATCCTTTGTACTGACCGTGGGTATGTGTCGGCCTGTAAAATCTGATGTGTGTTCCGAAAATGTCCCATCTTGGCCATTTGAAAAGGTGGCAACCCTAGTCCCCAGAATACATCCCAACCTGTACATATGACAATGTCAATGCTACCAATGGTCAGAGCATTCGCACAATAACTAGCCAGCCTCTTAAATGCTCACAAAGCCAGTGACCTTTGGAGGAAAGGTGTTGAATGAGAATGACTACTTACAACAATGAAGAGTAATAGATGCATTTAACTGCAGAAAATTAGTAGTATTACAAATCTGTCAACACGTTCCAAGTTAATAGTACTAATATGGCAGAAGTGTCCGTGATTGTCCCTGAGTTGTCATAGCCTTGTCCCTGTAGAAACGAGTCCCTGAGTATCACAGAGGTCCGTACACATAAGTACACCAACCAACTGTCACATCTGTTGACAGGACTATTGCATACCTGTAGTGAAGTTATAACTGATGTCCAGAATAATATTCATTGTATCTATAAATGAAAGAAATAGTTAAATGGGAAGGGAAACACATGGAACCCCCCCCCCCCAACCTGCATTATGTAGTGGAACCACTCCCTGTCCTAAATTATGTAGCACCAACATAATAATGTGGTCAGAGGTGCCCAGACACCTGCATCTGTAAACACAGATAAAATGTTAAAAATCTAGACTAACTCTGTCCATGTGCTATGTCTGATCTTTGAACAGCACCAGGGCAGCTCTAGTCACCAATCAGCCAAGCCTAAACCCAGACCAGCACATGAACACCCTGACAATCAAACATGTGTATGTGCGAGGACTATAAGTGTAGGAGTTCTGAATATCCTTGGAGTGAGTAGACATGCAGCACGGGTCCAAAGCAGTAGGAAACAGGGAATGTCCTAAGTGTAGTACTGTGGTTTTCCCAGCAGGAGAATGGATGCCTGCTGTGTAAGGGAAGCGGTGAGGCATATGTCAGAGTAGCTATGAACTATGGGTATACATATAAATGAGCCAGAATAACAATAGTGTAGTGGTTACAGCATCCGCCCAATGTAAAGGCATTCCCGGTTCAAGTACGACTATAGCACATATTAATTGTGTAATGAATGCCTCTGTGCTGTAAAGCCAACATTTATACATGTAAAGGTGACTGCGTTCGCATGGGTCCATTAACCGGATTCCATCAAAGTGGTACTTTCATAAGGAATAAGGCACATGTAATCCCAAAAAAGTGCCTGTAAACATATGTAACTCAGAATAAGTAGATGCAAGTGCACCTGCGCAGGTGTACACAGCTATTAGCATAGCAAATGTATGTTGTCTTGTACAGCTGTAACTTTTATATATATATCGATAGATAGATGTGTGTATAGATAAATATCCACAGCCATAACAGAAATATGCAATTATATATCTACATATATATCTATATATACACATATATACATATATATATATATATATATATATACACACACACATATATATATATATATATATATATATATATATACACACACATATATATATATATATATATATATATATATATATATATATATATATATATGTAAGGAACTCCGAAAGACGAAAGCAAACATAAGGGTTGTGAAGGGAATCCAGAGCAAGTAAGGAATTATAAAGTGCTCGCAGCATATGTCACATAAAGCTGCACAAGTGTGAGTAGAGCACCGCTCTTCACACCAGAGGCAGGGTTATACCAGTGGCCATAACATCATTGAATTGCTACGTCAACATTGTAAACAGACGGAATGTAGTACATGTTGCGACCACCTACACTTGTAACCCACAAATCATCCGTAATCCATAACACCAGGAAAGGCACGTATGTGCATATATGAATGGATGGTGAGCCTGTGAATACACGAGGCAGTACAAAATGTGTGTAGGGCCCCAACGTTCATGAGAGGGCAATGTGTAAAGGTGTGTCATGGCTGTGATATCAGGTGTATAATGGCTGTTATGCGTGGAAACTCAACACGGGTGCGCAGGAGAAACTATGGATATGCGATTATGGACACAGGAGTGCTAGGGTATGTGGCGCCGGGTGCAATGGAGCGGCCCGTGGAGGTCAGCTAGTACGTAGGTGCAATTCCCAGATAGAGCATAGTTTGCGTGGAGACATGCGTGAATGGGCGTATCGTTGTCGGACACTGTGCGTCAGGGCTGGCAGCCCGGCACGTAAAACCTATACGCCACCCATGAGCGGAACGGAGTTCTGCTGTGACAACCCCAAACTGGGAAAAGCAGAAAGAGACAATTACATGAAGAAAACAATATGTTGACATACAGTCACAGTAACACAAACACTCATCCTATCAACAGTAATAATATGAATGTGCACAGAAACAAACACAGTAGCAGGAATAATAGGCTGCGCATATGAATAATAGGTCGAATGACACTGTATCACATCCCAGTTAGCAGCGGCACCCCAGACATGAAAAACGTGCGACATCTGTCCGCTGTATAACATGCAATATACTGATCACAAGTTTACCAGAGTGAAGTGTCGGTGTCATAATGACTAAGGCAATAGTATGCTGTTGAAGCAGAGATAAAACCCAATACGCATGTGTAAGTGTCCATGTCCAGGAAATGTTTAGGTTAACGGACTCACAGATGTATATATAGATAAAAACGTATATATACATATATCTATATTAATTTACATACACATATATATTCATAAATATATATATATATATATATATATATATATATATATATATATATATATATATATATATATATAGACACACACACACACAAGGATATACTACGGATATATATATAGATAGATATATATACACAAACAACAGGTATTGATATATTGATATATACACATACACACAAAACAAAATATATATGTCAGTGTAGATATACACATGTACATAAATAGGTTACTTCACAGCAATTAGGGTAATGTATTTACAGCCTGGGCATATGTGACTGGGAGGTCCAATAAATAAACTTTGTACCCCCCACATCGCCCAGCTAGGCCAGACAGACATACAGACAGGCAATACAGATCAATACACTGCCGCTGTCCAAAACACCGGTAGGAAAGTACCAGTGGGAGAGATCTGCAAGGTCTACACTTTAAACATGGATAACGGTGTCCCTTGCGGGACCCCAAAAATTCAGGGTACATGTGAATCTGCTGACATTGATATGAGCAAGATGTAGGTGTACATGGAACAGTAGATTGTGCAAATGTGATAATACATGGGTTGACAAAATGTACGACATGTGTCCCAAGACAGGGAGAGTGGGCAATGTGTAGGGGTGTGATCATACCCCAGCTGCGCTCGCAGTAAGTATTTGTCATGACTGCTGTAGAGGGGTGCCAGGTAGGTGGACCATGGGTATGCAATAATGGGCTTAAGTGTACAGGTGCTGGTTGGCAGAGATGTAGTAGGCCCACCCAGTGGAAGTCATTAATATTCCTATGTGGGCATAGCATATGCCTACACCTTCCAAACCTGAAGAGCACATCTACCGGAGAGTCTGTAAACCATCGGGGGAATACATAGAGACCAAATCAGTGCCGTGTACCTGATTAGCATGGATGTCCATAGTTATGTATCAGAATGTAACAAAGTACAACTAAACACTTCCAGAACTAGTGATATTAGGTGAACAGGTGGCAGAATACAGGTAATGACAGATGACAACATGTATGAGTCATAAACAGCATGTACCTCGACAAACGTGAATGAATACATATGCTCTGTGACTGTAAATGTGTCTGGTTAACAGAACCAATCATCTAAGTGTGTCTCACAGGGTGTTATGCATTGTTCCTGATACAGTGTTCATTCACACCCATTGGTATGTGAGTTCTGCTACTGATGGAAAGTGCATAATTTGCTGACCACCTTAGGTAGATGATAGCATAATAGAAGTGGTTCAACACCCGTATGCCTGTGAGGGACACACCTGTCTGGGAAGTTGTGCCCTGCAAAATGACAGTTATGGCACATGGCCTGTGAGTTCGGGAATGGAGGCTATATAGTGTGTGTAGTGGTGTCAGACATTAATTTGTTGTATCAGAAACAGCTATATGTAATAGGAAACAGTATTATCAATTATAATGCTACATGAATAACCTTAACGTATGCAAACCGTGGAAGTTGTCCGTTTACTACTGGCTGTGGGTATGTGTTGCCTTGACACATGTGATATCTCTACATATAGGGTCTATAGGTTTGCCACCAGTCTGAATGGCCAAAGTGGAACCTGCTCTGTAGAAATGTCAGATGTACCAGGGCAGAACATACCTACAGCCATGCATAGTACAGAAATATACATATCGGCACAAATCAAAGCATAGTCTAGCAGCAGTAAAGTTGCTTATGCTACTACATATGACATATCGACGTGTCAGGTATACAAGACCTGTAACAAGCAACCAGTACAGACATGTACAACATGAGAATGTCCCCTAATTAGGACAGTTGCAATGGCTAGAGTATTGTCCATACCTCTCAACTATCCCTGAATTTCAGGTACGTCCCTGAGTTTGACTGAAAGTTTAACTCTGTCCCTCTTAATCCCTCCTAAAATTAGTGACTGTTGAAGGAAAGGTGGTGAATTACACTTACTGACTAATGACAATAAGTAAGAGTTATAAACTACTTTTACTTCAGAATATGTGTATTAAGTCATATGCTCTGATTCTGTCAATGTTTCAAGTTAATAGCACTACTTTTGTAAAAGTGTCCCTGATTTTTTCTTGACCTGTCCCTGATTCTGTAGAAATGTGTCCCTGATTGGTGGAGAGGTCTGGTATTGTCACATGAGATATGCCTAATGAGGGACTGTCCCATGCAAAGTGGGAAAGGTAGAAAGTAGAAACAACGAAAACTGCTCCAAGGACCAGGCAACACAACCAGATGTAACTGAAGTATTTTATTCACAGCCACTGACTAAGCGCTTTCACCAACAATTGGCTTCTTCAGAGTCAGTGTTTAAAATCCATTACAATATTTTATACTCACACATTGATGCAATAATGGTTAATTGATGCATTTCCCTTCAAAAACTTAAAAACCAACATTACAACATAAAAAACACAAAAAACACAAAAACACCAATCCAAACATTGAAACTTACCCTAATGACTATGAATATATAAAAATATGAATAGATAAATATCTAATGTTCAATAATTGTAAATAAAACGTATATAAATTAATATCTATTAATGTATTAATATGTTAATATATAAATAATAATAATTTAATAACCTAATTGCAATTCTAAATTGTGCAATGTAAATTGTAAGGTATAAAATTATGCATATTATTTATATTGAACTAGCCTTGTGTTTTAAAATGGGTTTGATAGAAATGTAATCGTTGATCCTGGGTTGCCTCATGGCATTTAATCTCAATTGCCATAGGACCTCCAGTAGTGCCACCCTGTTGGTTGTGTCACCACCCTGCTCACTGTACACTCTATCAATGATGAAAAATAAAAACTTGTTGAAACCTTTACACCTACTGCTATGAAGATATAGGGCACTATGCTGGTCCTTGTTTCTAATCGATCTAACGTGTTCAGAGATCCTATCACGTAGCCTGCGCGTGGTCATTCCCACATAAAACGCTTCGCAGGTCATACAAGAGGCGAGATAAACAAGATTCTTTGTATTACAATTACATTTGCCCGGACATGATAAAGTTTGATGGTAACCTTTCACTACTGCATATGCGCCCTCAGCAATAAACCTACAGCTCCTGCAACATCCACATTTAGACATCCTAGATGCTCTGTTCTTAACATCCCTTTCCAGTATGTTCTTCAAATTCTCACCCTTACTAAATGTTATCCTGGGGTGAGGTCCCAGAATCTCCTTTGTACCAACACTTAAACAATAATCCCAAGCATTTCGTAATACTAAGGCAATCTCAGTTGCTTTTTCATTAAACTTCAACACAAAACATGGTCCAACAGACTCCTTTTGCTTGGACACCACCTGGTCACTTTCACCCATTTCTTGCCTAGTCAAAAGAATAGGTGAATAAATTGTATTTCTTTTTCTAAAAACCTCTTTCTTTAAACTTAGCAGCAATTGAAGCGGGTAACCCCTATCAATAAGCATACCAATTAGCTTAAAAATTTCTTGTTTGAACATGGACTCGCTGCTAACCAATCTAGAGATGCGCACCATCTGACCCTTGGCAACCCCTTTCCTTTGATGGTATGGGTGGCAACTCTTAAAATGTAGTAGCGAGTTTGAGTAACTTTCCTTCCTGTACAAAGTACTAGACAACCCTTCATTGTCTTTAGAAATTGTGATATCCAAGAAGTTAATACTGTCTTTGTTCCATGTGTAAGCAAATCTCAAAAAACTGGTGGTAGTGTTTAAATATTCTACAAATTCAATTGCTCTAGCCTCATCTCCTGTCCATAAAATCAGCAAATTGTCCAGAAACCTATTGTATAGAAGTATATTCTCATAAAACCTAGATTGAAAAATAAAGTTTCTTTCCCATGCTAGTAGCACCAGATTGGCAAACACTGGGGCACACCTAGCCCCCATTGCCACTCCAAAACTTTGTTGAAACAATTCACCCTCGAACTTGATGAAATTGTTAGAAAGTACAATTTCCATCAAATCATTAAGAAAATTGAGTTTGCCTTTGTCCACAGTATGACTCATACTCAAACTATCATGAAACATCTCCAACCCTTGGTCATGGGGAATAACAGAAAACAAGTTAACCACGTCAACCGTGAGGAAACCAAATACCTTGCTGTCTGAATTCACCTCCCTTAATCTTTCTAAGCAATGCCATGAATCTCTTTTATACCTTACAATTTACATTGCACAATTTAGAATTGCAATTAGGTTATTAAATTATTATTATTTATATATTAACATATTAATACATTAATAGATATCAATTTATATACGTTTTATTTACAATTATTGAACATTCAATATTTATTCATATTTTTATATATTCATAGTCATTAGGGTAAGTTTCAATGTTTGAATTGGTGTTTTTGTGTTTTTTGTGTTTTTTATGTTGTAATGTTGGTTTTTAAGTTTTTGAAGGGAAATGCATCAATTAACTCATCAAATAACCATTATTGCATCAATGTGTGAGTATAAAAGATTGTAATGGATTTTAAACGCTGACTCTGAAGAAGCCAATTGTTGGTGAAAGCGCTTAGTCAGTGACTGTGAATAAAATACTTCAGTTACATCTGGTTGTGTTGCCTGGTCCTTGGAGCAGTTTTCGTTGTTTCTACTTTCTACATTTGTGCCCTGGTTTGGGACTATTGCTGTTTTAAAGTGGGAAAGGTGTCACTCCTACAGTCTCCCGTTGTGCAATCTGAAAGGTGGACAACATGCAGTAGGTATGTGGTAGCATGACTTGGCAGACAGCTGCTTTAACAAACTCAAGTCACATGTCAGCATTGCAGAGTATCAGCTCCCATGTATCAGGCAGATGGGAGCAGATCGTATGAGGAACATGCATATAATATGATTATGTCACTGGACAGGCCGCCGAGTCCGTACAGTTGAACGCCTGCCGTCGCAAAATGTTTACACATACCCAATACTGTAGTCATGTAGTCCAATGTAATATGCATCACAAGGGATCGCACACACCCAGCATGAGTGACAAATGCATAGCCGGCCTTAGGCATAGGCCAACTAGGTGGCCACCTAGGGTGCTGCTCTAGCAGGGGCGCTTTTCCAATATTTATTTGGTGTAGTTAGACCAGGATCGGGGCACCAGGGGGTGTGGTGGGGGGTGCCGTGGAGCCCTTTTGCCTAGGGCACCAGACAAATGTAAGCAGAAATGTCGGTGAGCGAGCGGCTGTAAGTGTGTTTGTCTACCAGTATGCCAGTAGTGCACTGTCAAAGAAATGTGGAGTCTAAACATGTATAAGGTGCTGTGACCAGAGGTCCGCAGTGCTTAACACTGTGCAAACCCACGCACACTTGCTCCCACCTGCTGGAATGTGCCTTACCCAGTCCATATCCAAAGGCGTCGGTCTGTCCGTAAACAAAGAACCACCCTATTAACATGTTGGTAGCAGTACCCTGCACACATAGCTCATGTGAATTAACAATTAACAATAGACCATGGCATATGTACAGACAATAGACCACACACACACACCATACAGTGCAGTCATCCAACAGTATAGCAATGTACTGGCAGATATGTCCGGACCACTGGTGTATACATGCCTGGCCGTCCTGTGTTTCAGTGTGTGAGCATGCCCAGTATGACTGTTATGCATGTTGTCGACCAGCATTACCATCATACTGTCATGTGTATGAGCATGCCAAGTATGGTCAACTGTATCGCATGTGTCACATGTCCAGATAGCACTGTGTTGCTGACCCCTCCATTCTACACAGACAGGTGTCATGCTGTGTCTGCAGGGTAGCTAATGGTCATGTGGCATTGACAGTTGCTACATGTCTGCATAGTGTGGGGGGACATCCAACCACAACCACAGTCCTACACAGCACCGTGGGTGGCGCACATGACTCTCACATGTGTAGGTTTGACGGGGGGCACAGCCAACAGTTGTACACATCTGCCACTACTGTACTGGTATGCCGGGTACTCCATGTCAGTGTGTGGACCTACCTAAATTGCTGGTTGGAGGGATACCAGTGTACGTCAGTTCCCAGCTTTAAATACCAGCACAGTGGTGTTGGGCATCCTAGCTTACACAACCTACATCAAACTGCCTGGCCTGCTGTAGTCTGTGTGTGCCTTAGGGGGTTGGGGTCATTCATTGGGCATATCCATAGGCCATTGTATATAATTTGTCTGTATTGGTCCACATCTGTCCAGCTGCATGGAACGTGTGTGGGCTGCACGGACACACATGATGGTCAGCCCATAATCTGCAGTGGGTTAGGACACCCTATGTACTACAGGCTACCATTGTGACCCCCGTATGTGCTACAGAGGTCATGGTGCCACTATGGATGTGTACTGTCTGCTGCCCTAACATTTGGCCACCACAGTCACTTGTATGCTCACATACATACCATAGCAATGGGTAAATACACATTCTAATACAACTGCCACTTGTTAGGTCAATAGACATACCCTGGGTGTGTTCTGGACTTGAGGACGGTGCTGGAGGGCTGACTATGTCGGATGCACACAGTGCACCTCCTATACATGGCCGAGCACAGGTAGTGTCATGTTTGGCATCCATTGTACTGTGTGCGGATCAGAGAGGGGAAATCCGTGGGTACCTACTGTGTCAGTGCATATGCCTTGTGTTGCCTCTTTGCCAAGGGCAGGTCATGCTGTGCATGGGTTTTCGCCGACTGTGCCCTGCTCAGGTAGTTCCTTCACCAAGTCACACTGTGCCTGTACAGGCCTTGGCAGTGGTGTTGGGCTATTTGGCCCTGCCCCATGCTGTTCCTGCTGCAACTGTTGCTGCAGGATAAGATTGTGTAGCATAGCAAATACCATAACAACTTGTATGCATGTAGCTTGTGAATACTGCAGAGCTCCAACGGATGTGTCCGGATACCAGAACTGTGAACTGAGCATCCCAAACACATGCACAAGTATATGTCTTGCCTGTGCATCTGCCTCAGTATGGTGTGAGTGTTCAGGTGTGTGTGCATTGCTGATGGGTGTCATCAGCCACGACACCAGTGTTTACCCAGCATCCCCCACTAGGAGACTGTAGGGGATGTCCATATTGGCATTGGTGTGCTACAGCTGTGTCAGAAGCCCTATATCGGAATCATCATAGCTTCCAGGGCAGACAGCACACACATTCAATCTCATGCCCTGGCCATCGCATATGGCCTAGCTGTTGGAGGGTATGCCCCTGCAGTGACTGTAGGCCCTACCTCTCTCACTGGGTGGTGCTACGATGTGCATGTGTGTGCAGGCTATAGCACCCACTACCCCAGGGTAGTCATCCATGTGGTTGAACTGATGCATATTGCTGGTCTACTAATCACATGTGTTGAGGACATGTACATGCTCACTAGCATGTGTTGACATGGCATCTGTGAACTGGTGCAATACTCTGGATGCAGATGCCTGTGAGATACCCATGATATTCCCAGTTGTGCTGTGTGAGGTACCTGTGGCTAGTACACCTAGGCCAACACATACCATGGTGATGTGTTTCCCTCGGCCTGTTTGATGTGTCAGGTGTGGCAGGCACAGGTCAACAAGCTGCTGTAGGAGGTCTCTGTCCACCCCATAGTGCTGCACCATCTCTAGCCCAAGTAGCCCCTGGTAAGTCACCCTGGGTCTATAAAGTCGTACGTTACCCCAGTAAGGGTTGTTCGGCAGCATACACATCCTCACTGCCCCAGCCTCCTGCACATGTTGGTATATGTTGCCTGCTGCAGCCCATCTCATCTGGTTGGACTGTGTTGTGAAATGTCCCCGCAGGTATACACCGGTGGTGTAGAGTGCGGATGAAACCTGTATGTATGCTGCTTGCTCGCATTACCGTACTGTTCAGGTGTGGGCTGGCCATGTCATCTGCTGATTGTGCTGATCAACACCTGTTTGTGCAGCCTGTACACCCTGACTACCCCACCACTGCTGTCATCCCTCCCAATGTCACCAGGCAGGTATAGACACACCCCTAGCTTAGGTGTGCTAAGGCAGGAGTACTCCCGAGGCACAGTTCTGCAATGTACTTACAGTATGCCTGACCCCCCTCCCATGCTGTCTACTATATTCAAGACCTGCACCCAGCTGACTACACACATACACTCCAGGGACCAACATCACACCCTGGTGATAAATGGGATACGCTATTGTCAACCTCATCTGCAGAGTATAGTCTTCTAATGAATAGTTATATGACCCATACCAAACCTCCAAATTAATAACCACTGCTCAGTGTCACTCAGATCCGTACACAACTGGCAACAGGTGCCTTACTATCACTATATTCAATGTCCCATGGTCTTCCCAGCAACAAAATAACCGGTGTTTACACGATTACAACCCATGACCCTGCACACTACAGATGATGTGCATTACCACCACGCCATGGCAGATATACATAGATCCCAGGTTATCATGTACAGATCATCCGGCACAACCATTCAACAGTGCTGATGTCCCCAGACATATATGTTCACATCTATGTCCACCTCTGTATCTACATATATCATATATATTATTTGTCTACATATATACATGGACAACACACATATACATGTACACACATATGTAGATATGGCATTTATATCACAACAGCGGACCACATGACAGCAATGCATTAGACAGGAATGAAATGGAAACTACATGTGCCACCTGCATCATGTACTGTTGTTACTATCAAGGCATGTGTGTTTTGTTGCGTCACATGGGTCAGACCATATCAAGGGTAAGTGTAGGGCTGCTGACACTTACTCACCAGACCTATTGGTGAATGTATGTGTTGACAACCCAGTGTCTTGGCAGAATATGCAGGCTGTGGACACTGTATAGGTCAGCAACAAAACACACTGAACACATCCCACAGCTAGCCACCCACAGATACCAACACATACGGTATAACTGCCAAACACACACACCTGCCATGCCTTGGAATCGAGCACCTACCTGTCTAGTCTACCACACTACAGCATTATGCAGTAACAGAACGTGCTACCGAGTTCCAGCATCACTGCACTCCCACAGGCATACATCTAGGTGGATAACATCATCCGCAAAGGCAAAGACGCCACTAGGGAATGTATGGTGAGTGAGCCATCTAAAAGCATTACTCTGTCCCCAGGCAGCTGGAAACACACACACAGACACACACTTGGCAGAGCTGGGAGTCAAACATGCACCTAACTACCTTACCCCACTACATCATTACGCAGTTACAGAACATGCTACCAAGATTACTGGAACACAGCACTCCCAGAGGCATACTTCTAGGTGGATGACATCATCCACAAAGGCAAAGACGCCGATAGGGAATGTATGGGGAGTGAGCAATCTAAAAGCAGTACTCTGTCCCCAGGCAGCTGGAAATACACATACACACACACACACACACACACACACACACACACACACACACACACTTGGCAGGGCTGGGAGTTGAACATACACCTAACTATCTTATTGCACTACAGCTTTATGCAGTTACAGAAAACACTACCGAGATTAGTGGAGCACAGCACTCCCAGAGGCATACTTCTAGGTGGATGACATCATCCGCAAAGGCAAAGACACTGATAGAGAATGTATGGGGAGTGAGCCGTCTAAAAGCATTACTCTGTCTCCTGGCAGCTGGAAACACACACACACTTGTCAGGGCTGGGAGTCGAACATACACCTAACTACCTTATCACACTACAGCCTTACACAGTTACAGAACGCACTACCGAGAATACTGGAACACAGCACTCCCAGAGGCATACTTCTAGGTGGATGACATCATCTGCAAAGGCAAAGATGCTTGAAAGGGAATGTATGGGGAGTGAGCCATCTAAAAGCATTACTCTATCCCCAGGCAGCTGGAAACATGCACACACACACTTGGCAGGGCTGGTAGTCAAACATACACCTAACTACCTTATAACACTACAGCATTACGCAGTTACAGAATGCACTACCGAGGTTACTGGAACACAGCACTCCCAGAGGCATACTTCTAGGTGGATGACATCATCTGCAAAGGCAAAGACACCGATAGGGAATGTATAGAGAGTGAGCAGTCTAAAAGCATATTACTGTCCCAAGGTAGACGTAGACAAACACACAGCAGTGGTGTGAGCAGGACAACTGCCTATCTACAGAGCACTATTACAACACTACAGAGATACGAGACGCGCCACAGACAGTACACCCTTCAAGACAGTCAACCAGTGTGTTCAATGTAGGAATCCATCCTGACATGGGGTATGGATATCTGTTGCCTTGATGACCACCATCGCTATACAGGATGTCAATGGCCATGCCCATACACAGAGGCACATCACCGACACAAGGTGTCACTGGACATGCTCACACACTTAGTATCACACGTCCATTTGGAATGTACTGTGTGCCCATCTACACAACAGAGTACTGGGCATGCTCACACACTTAGTAGAAGCGAAGGGCTGTCTTGCATGCACATGGATTCTAAACACAGAAGGGCACAGTTTGGAATGTACTGTGTGTCCATCTACACAATGGCATACTGGGCATGCTCACACAGTAGTAGCAAAGGGCTGTCTTGCATGCACATGGATTTTAAACACGGAAGGACACAGTTTGGAATGTACTGTGTGTCCATCTACACAATGGCGTACTGGGCATGCTCACACACTTAGTAGTAGTGAAGGGCTGTCTTGCATGCACATGGATTCTAAACATGGAAGGGCACAGTTTGGAATGTACTGTGTGTCCATCTACACAACGGCATACTGGGCATACTCACACACTTAGTAGTAGCGAAGGGCTGTCTTGCATGCACACGGATTCTAAACATGGAAGGGCACAGTTTGAAATGTACTGTGTGTCTATCTACACAACGGCGTACTGGGCATGCTCACACAGTAGTAGTGAAGGGCTGTCTTGCATGCACATGAATTTTAAACAAGGAAGGACACAGTTTGGAATGTACTGTGTGTCCATCTACACAATGGCGTGCTGGGCATGCTCACACACTTAGTAGTAGTGAAGGGCTGTCTTGCATGCACACGGATTCTAAACACGGAAGGGCACTGTTTGGAATGTACTGTGTGTCCATCTACACAACAACGTACTGGGCATGCTCACACATTTAGTAGTAGTGAAGGGCTGTCTTGCATGCACACGGATTCTAAACACGGAAGGGCACAGTTTGTAATGTACTGTGTGCCCATCTACACAACGGCGTACTGGGCATGCTCACACACTTAGTATTAGCAAAGGGCTGTCTTGCATGCACACAGATTGTAAACACGGAAGGGCACAGTATGGTGTTACTGTCCCCACGTACATGAAGGCCACTCACATGTACTGACCAGTACACACTCAAGAGCCATCACAGATGTCTCAGGTGCAGATCACAGAGGTAAATGCCACATTCTACTATGTAGCCCTCAGACATCACCATGTCCTTGGACCAGCAACACACATCCATACATTACCACAACACCATGTGACTCATGACCAGTGGACTTTACATAGGTCTACAGCAACTGTGCAGACTACACATGTACTGACAGGGTTCCATCATGTGTTATGCAATGCAATGATACCACTGTTCATAACCAGGTCAGCTCTACACATAACAGGGGCCCTGGGTCTTACACAGCTGTAACAGATGACTGTCGCTGTACACCAAAGAACACACATGTTTGGATATGACATACATGTAATCGCAGTGGATATGTACATGGACCACACACACACACAACATATATGTACATAGCATAGCTTTTGCTGTCCTCCATGCAGACAAGTGGCTACAGCAATCACACGCATGCACATGGAAGGTAGGTCCATGGCTGTTGAATACTAACAGTACATAAGGTAGCAATGTTGACCGAGATAACATTCCTTCTGTACTAGTTACCCATCACAACCATCGTATCATACAACAGTCCATGTGTTATGTATGTCATCACACATGTCCACCAATTGCAATGCATACAAACATGGCTACATGACAGGCATATAGGACCAACACACATGTACATGTAGTGGTGTGCATGCAGCTACCATGCATGTGCAGTAGCTGATATATGTAATTCATCTGTGCCTAACTACAACATGCAGTTGCAATGCAGCCCCATCATTGGCACCTGTATATGGTGAAATACTGACAGTACGGTAGGATGTACATCAGGTATGGATGGATGTGTGTACATATAGTGGTGATCCACCTTTGCAGATGGATGTTTGCCGAAGATGGCTCACAGGTGTGTCAAAAGCCATCCTACCATTACATGTGCAAACAGTACGCTATGTTACTGTTACTTGATGGTGAAGACATACAACCTACACAGCAGTCAGGATGTTACTGACTGTAAGTCACTTTACACCTGTAACACTTACATCTTCCCGTGTGCATATAAAAGCACAATTGCTGAAGGTAGCGTTGGTACACATAATGCGGCCAATACTGCTGCATGTCTGTCAGACGTATCATCATATAGCAGGTGTATCATTCATAGTACTGCCATGTGTGTTTGCTTGTGTGACCATATATGCCACATATGGTGGGGAATACATCCCAATTGTTACACACCCCTGTACACTGTTGTAGAGATCTGTACATACTGCAGTGTGGAAAGCATGACGTAGGCAGGGGTGGTGTGTGTATCACACACATGTCAGCTATCTGTATGTGAATGACATTTGTGGACTCCACAGTGTGTGTGTGTGTGTGTGTGTGTGTGTGTGTGTGTGTGTGTGTGTGTGTGTGTGTGTGTGTATGTATGTATGGCTGTCTGGTGCATGGAGTGAGGGTGTATGCTACCATACAGGACAGACAGGATCCCTAACCCCTCATGGTGATGCAGTCTACTACCCTATTGATGCCATCGGTCTCAGCCTTACTGGCTACCTGTACATGTTCATTCTCTGTGTCGCATCGTGTGGGTGCACAGTACTGTGAGGGTGATTACCACATAGGCAGGGGTCCTCACCTCAACACTATCGAGTGTGTGTTATAGTGTTGTTGACCCTGTGAGTGTGGGCATGTTACTGTGTGTTTCTGTGTATGTCTGTGTGTGTGCTCATCCTGTAATGTGACAGGGTATTACTGCTACACAGTGAGGCCTCATGCTATCAAGTGACCTCTAACGTTATCATCGGCCAGACCGCTGTGTAAACCCCCCACACTGTGTCAACATACCTGTGATGTGACATGGTATGGATGTCACATCTCTAGCCACTGTAGCCTATTAAACAGCCCACATGCTTCTAGATCAGTAGATGTGTGGACATCTGTGGAATGGTAGCCTTTCTAACAGTGAGGTTGAGGCTACATATAGCATGCTGGTATTGCCATACATGCCTGTGAGTACTCCACATTTACACATGTGAAACTGCAAACACTGCTACTTATTGGCACATGCAAGTAGACCTTAAGGGGGGAAGCAGGGCATCATTACCAACATGCTGTTACTATTGTTACCAAGACACATACTGTGAACATACAACAATGCACTCCAACTGCAAACACTGTAACGTAATGGCACATGCAATTGGACCTTAAGGAGGGAAGCAGGGCATAATTACCAACATGCTGTTGCCATTGTTACCAAGACACATACTGTGAACATATAACAATGCATTATAAACCTGACTACATTGTATGTCTGGTGAGTGTCAACAGTACACAACTAATGTCATATACACTTATCTCACTATTCTGTTCACCCTGTGCATCAGACCATATGAGCATGTCCCTGCACCAATGGTGTGGATGACAGGGATGCAGCACAAGCATCATCATATGCACAGGGTGATAATGTTTGCCAGGGGCATAGGCTGCACCAGTGGATGACATTATGTGTGTGAGTAAGGTCCGGTGATCTGATTGGACATGTGTGGTCAATATGCATGTGGGTGCTGCGGTGCCCTACAGTTGTTTCTGCTGTGTGAGTGTATGTGTGCCTGTGCCTGCCAGGGGTTGCATGGGCACAACCAGGCGGAGGTACAGATTGGCTACTTGTCCACTGGAACCGTGTCCCCACTGGGAATGTCCAGGGTCACATCCCCATGGCCTGCTGTGTCCTGGTGTGGACAGCGCAGCACCAGCTGCACTGCTACTGCTACCGGCACTATGGGAGCGGGCATGTGAGATGGCTCGTTCATGTTGACCTGCACTAGGTGGTGTAGCTGGCCTATGTCCACGTGGCCTATGCCTCACTCCTACCAGATGTTCCAGCACAGACAGCTCACGCTCGTGGATTGCCATGCCACAGTCAAGGATTCCAACCATGTCACCCAATCGCCTGTCCAGAACATCAGCAATCTGCTGTTGAGCATTTGCCAATGCCTGGATGTTGTCATTTAGAGTATGGATAGCAGCCCTCTGAAGCCTCTGCCCTTCACTGTTCTGCCATTCAGCATGTGCCTGTGCTGCCATTACAGTCTGGAACATGCGTCTGGTGACACCAGCTGCTGTGCTCTGTCCTGCAGGTGCATGTCTGCCAGAGGTCCTCCTACGAGCAGCACTGGCCACATGCCTGTGTGGCACATCTGCAGTCATTACACTGACACCATGGTGTGGAGACACAACTTCTGTAGCCACCACACGTTCCTGTTCCAAGCTAACAGTCAGCTTGACTGTCCTTCCTCTATGGCCACTGGCAATGGGGTATGTCTTGGCATGAGAACTGTGTGCGGGGAAGAGGGGGACATAGCTAGGATGGCAACCATTGGCACAGATTCAGCCCCTGTCAATCCTGCCTGTAACTCATGCATATGTTCATCACTGCTAGTATCTGTGGGGACACTAACATCAGATGGACCGCAGGAGGGTAACACACCTACATCACCTGTGAATGCAAAGAAAGACTCTACATTACAATTGACACATAGACACACAGACACGCAGACATACAGACACACCATGCATGTGATTTGACAGACGGCATGCAGCATGCATGTGATACAGCAGACGGCATGCAGCTCAGACATTGATAGTGGTAGTTAGCATACCTCCCTGGGTTGCACACAACAGCAAGCAGGTGTCATATCAGTAGCAGATGGCATGCAGCATGCATGTGATACAGCAGACAGCATGCAGATCAGACATTAATAGTGGTAGTTAGCATACCTCCCTGGGTTGCACACAACAGCAAGCAGGTGTCATATCAGTAGCCATGCAGTTCACACAATCATGGTAGTAAGCATGCATCCCTGTGATACACCATGTGGACCAGCACAGGTTAACAGTACACATGGCTGAAGTGACCTTGACATGTAATCTGCTGATGTGTGCGTTGACATGCATACATGTCTGACACAATGGTGTTCTGACACATGTACAGCGTTGTAATGGGTATCACATTGCAGTGTTGTCTGTATGCCCTACAGATAAAATGCACTTTTAGCAAATGTGCATGAGCATTGAAGGGTAGTGTGAGGCATCTACATTGCTATATAGTGTGAAGTACAGACACTGTGCCATTGCATGGCATCATGAGGCATCTATAGTGCTATACAGTGTGTAATACGCACACGGTGCATAGCCATAACTGCGTGCATACACATTGCATAACTGTGGATTGTGACCCATGTCGCTGAGGTGTATACACACCAAACCATGCTTTGTCATGTGACAGGTCACTGGAAGACCTATGGATGACACCCCTGCACAACTACTACAAAGTCTTAGCTGCCTGGCAACCATATCCACACATGGCAGACTTGTCAATACACCATGTCCCACATGACATTAATGTACCACACACACGAGGTGCACGGCTGGCAGTGATGTCCTACAGCAGCAAGGGAAATGTATGGTATCTGTGGCCTGATGTGGTGTTAATGTCTGTGGAAACTGTACAGGTGACTACTGCCATGCTATGACACAGTCGTGATATTCAACACATCGTATATGGTCGAATTAAGTGACACCTCCACTAGCTGTGCACAGGTGTTTAGGATGTCCAGTGTTCCAAATCAATTATATAATCAGTCAACTAAGGCTATAGTTGGACCATGTGTGGACAATGTGCAACAGGGTATATACACATCACAACTACTGTGTGGCTACATGTCTCTGGCCATCCTCCATGGCCATGTGTGAACATGTGTTGGCCAAATGTTTGTGATGGCCGTCTATCTCACATGTCTGTGTTGTCCAATATGACATACACTCATAGATGCCAGCTATATCACTGTCCACAGGGCTATGCAGACAACGGGTTGTATGTTTGGTATGTGGGGTATGTACTATGGGATAGTGAGACAATATTGCAGCCGGAACACTACATGTCTGGGACATGTCAGATGGCACATCACAATGTGTGCACCCATTGCAGGGGCATATTACATAATGGTGACTCCTGTGGGCTGCCCATATCCCAGCTCACTGTGTGGTACTGTTTGCGTACCACACATGTGTTGTTCCAATGTATAGTACATATGCCTACATTGAACACCTCCACCGTTGTATGCACAGCTGTCCATACATCTAGCAATGACAGATACTGTGGTTTCATGTCGGTGTTTCATTTAGTTTGTATATATTGCACATGGGTAGCCAGTGTGAATGATGAAAGATGTGACCTGTATATCGTGACTGGACCATACATTATGTGTACATGTGTTACTGAAATTGGTACACCTTGTATCCAGGCCTGCTGAATCTAGCTTTGTTTATATGCTTGCTGTTTGTTTGCTTGTTATTTCCCTGGAATGCTAATTCCACCTAATGCGCGGCTTCTCAGTGCTTCTGTGGATCACTAGTGATATCTGCATTGCTTACTGTACTTATTTCCTTGTTTCACTTGAAAGAAAGTTACTGTTTGTCATTTTTGCATTTAGTTACTTGTAACACATTGCACTCAAGTTACCTGGCACTTGCTCACTAAAGCAATTATATAAGTCAGCACTAAAAATTAAAAGCACTACACCCTCACTCCCCACTGGCCCTTGTTTTCAATTATTAAGGAATTCCCAATATTATTCTAGCATGTCCAAAGGTCAGTTGTCAATCTCCTCTCCGGTCCAGCTGGTGAATCTGGGAATCTTGAGGCAATGTTATAACTGCCTCATGTACACAGACAACCCTCTCCTCCTCCTCCCACATAACACAAATACTTGCAAGAGATGCAGCTATTTAGCCAAACTGGAGGCTGAGCTCTCTCAACTCAGGACTGGCAAGACCAGACAGGAGGAGAAGGCAACTACACACACCACAAAACCAGCCTCACATAATGCTACCACACCACTGAATCAAACACATAAACACACAAAGACATACTCGGAGGCTCTGAGTAAAAATTTACCTAAACAGCAGAGGCCTCCAAAGCAGACACCCAAACAACTGCTACCTCAAGACACCCCACAAGCAACACATAAACCACAAAATCAGTGTGCAAAGCAGTCACAGCTCCTAAGGCCAAATACAACACCAAAAATACTTGTCATAGGTGACTCCATAGTCAGACACACTGACGTCCCACTCACCAGGCTGAACAAGGAGAGGGTCACAGTAAGCTGCCTATTGGGCACTAGAATCCGCCACATAACACAAGCACTCGGGTCACTCCACGGCAAGTACAAATATGACACAGTCATTGTCCATGCTGGTGTGAACGACCTGAGACGTACCTCCCTGGACTACATGAAAAGAGACATAGAGGAGCTCTCTGATTATGTAGCCCAGGCAGGTATGACCCTGACCCTGAGCAGTATCCTTCCTTCACCAAGAATGATGCCACAATATAGAGACAAGATGATCAGCTTTAACAATTGGCTTAATGTCTGGTGTCATTCAAAGGGATCCAGTGTCTGTCTGCCTGGGATGACATGCTTGACAAGCCACGCTGCTTCGCAAGGGACGGCTTGCACCTGTCACCCCTGGGATTCTGGATATTGGTTAAGGCTCTTGCCACCCCCATAGTGCCTTTTTTAGGCAAGGCTCAAATTCTAAACCTACCACCCTAGAAAACAAAAATGGGAAGAAACTGAGGGTAAAGCTGCTCAATGCCAGAAGTCTAAATCTCAAAATGCACGCACTCGAGGCCCTTCTCAGTATGGAGAACATTGATGTCTGTGCTGTAACTGAAACCTGGTTCAAGGCTCCTGAGAGCACCCGGCACTATTAGGTTTTACCTCATATCATGCGTTCCGGCCCCAAAACCGGACCACACCACAAAAGGAGGGGGTGTATCCATATTCATAAAGGATACCCACATCTCCAGGTTGGTGGCAACGCACGAAGCTTCGGAAACCATCCAGGTGCAACTAACCATAGGCAAAACTGATCTACAAATTGTAGCATGCTACAGGCCACCCTCTCAAACTCAGGAACCCCACACAGCCTTCCTGAAGAGACTGGAGGGTATAAATGTATCTCCAAACACCATCATATTGGATAACTTCAACTACCCGAATATAGTCTGGGAACATTACTCAAGCCCTAACTTTCTAGCCCAATGGTTCCTGGAGTTCATAAATTCAAATGCCATGGAACAGCTAGTCACTGTTCCCATGAGAGGAGAAAATATACTAGATCTCATTATCACAAACATGGGGACAAAATGCTCCACACGAAGTATATCCTCATTGGTGAGATCTGATCATAAACTAATCTCACTGGAAATCCACATCCCGCCCCCACCCCAAACAAAAAGACCACAGTGAAGAACTTCTAAAGCAAACTTCACACTACTCAAGACTGGTGTGGTATCCTTCAAGGCCCCTGAGCCAGTGGAAACCACAACCCAAGCTGGAAGCCCTTACAAATGCCTTCTATGAACACCTCCAGGACTGCATGGATCAGGCAATCCCAAATAAAACCAAGACTCTTTCCACAAAGGGAAAACGTCCAGTCTGGTGGACCCCAGCCATTAACAAACTTTACAATAAGAGGAGAAAGCTATTACATGATAGAACAAAATCCATAAAAGGGAAGTCACCCCTGATCATTATTAGTAAAAAAATACGAGCACTCATAAAATCAACTAAGGCCAATTTTGAGAGAAAAATTGCCATGGATTCAAAGGACAATCATAAGGCCTTTTTTAGCTATGTTAGGAACCTGGGTGAAAACTCCCAGATATGCTCAGAATTAGTCCAAAATGGTACAAAAATCACTGAACCCACAGACATTGCCAACATACTGGCAGACAGGTTCAGTGCAAACTTCACCCCCCCCCCAAAGGAGAGATAACCATCCCAGCGGAGTGTAGCCTCCCAGACATCTCAAATGCGTAGGTGAAAGCTGCTCTCTCTAAAGCTAAAAACACAGCATCAATGGGACCGGATGGTGTCACCGGCTGTGTGCTACTCGAGCTAAACGAGGAATTAAACCCGCACATAAGGCAGCTGTTTAATCTCAGCCTTACCACAGGATACGTGCCCAAGAGTGGCGTACGGCAACTGTGGTCCCACTCCACAAAGGCGGTGCCTCTACGGACCCTGGTAATTACCGCCCCATAAGCTTAACAAATCTAGTCTGCAAAGCTATGGAGAGGATCATAATGGAGCTCATAAACAAAGATATAGGGGACTTGCAGACATTGGACCTGACCCAGTTTGGCTTCGTCAAGGGCAGATCATGCCTTTTGAACTTGGTCGACTTCTTCAAAACAGTCACCAAGGCCATTGATGAGGGAAAGGCAGTCCATACAGCCTACCTTGACTTTGCAAAGGCTTTCAGCACAATACCCCACTCGGGTATTGTAGAAAAACTTACCAGCTTAAATGTAAACCCATATGTCACAAGATGGGTTGCAAACTGGCTTAAGGACAGAACCCACAGGGTTAGAGTTGCTGGCGCTATGTCAGACTCCAAGCTGGTCACAAGTGGTGTCCCACAGGGCTCGGTCCTTGGCCCCTATTGTTCGGCATCTACTTCTCAGAAGTACAGGCCAACATGGGAGGACTTTGGCTGACAAAGTTTGCAGACGACTGCAAACTGGGCGCCATAGTGGAAAGTGCATCGGACACGGATATCCTTCAGAAGGGACTCACGGAAACAGATAGCTGGTGCCAGAGCCATGGCCTGAAGTTAACGCCAAAAAATGTATAGTCATACCCTTCGAAAACAAGGTAACCCCAAGCTACCATATAGGTGGCAATCCACTAAGCACAGAAGAGGTTATCAGGGACCTGGGGACCCAGGTTGACAGTGGCCTTTCTTTGACACTCACGTTGCTAAAGTGGTTAGAAAGACCTTCTACATTGCCCACCTGATCATGAAGGGATTCACATCCAGATCTAGTGAGGTCATTGTTCCCTGTACTCTTCACTTATCAGACCAATGATCGAGTACAATGCCCCATTCGGGATGTATCTCACCCAACATCTGCAGCAATTGGAGAGACTCCAAAAGTTCCTCACCAAAAGGATATAGGAACTCCAAATTCTGTCATATGCTGCCAGATTGAAGAAACTCCAGCTCTATTCAGTCGCATACCGTCTGCTCAGAGGTGACATGTGCCTGACATACAAGGCTATGTCCAACCCGGAATTAATGGACATGCTCCACCTCAAAAAATCCAAATCCACCAAAACCACTAGAGCAAGCGACTTAAACCTTAGCACGGATATAAATAGGACGTGCTGGAGGGATAGATTTATCACTCAGAGACTCCCTATGCCGTGGAATAAAATCCCGGTCCATGTGAGGCAGAGCACCTCGCTGGCTCTGTTCAACAGAAATCTTGACCTGTGGATGGGAGATCGTAGGTTTACCCGGGAATCATCTCTGTGTCACTGCTGGACAGAGGCACAACAAACTAATGGGTACAGTATTTTTTCATATAAGGGGTGGCGTAAGCCACAAAACTTTGGGCTAGGCTTATAAATGCCTTAGGGCAGATAGCCTAGCATAAACCTATGAACCTATGAACTGGCCAGATGGCATATAGATATATGCATTAACATGCCTGATACTGATAACTGTCTCACCTGCAATGGACTGATGTCTGTGCGGCACGCCAGAGGTACCTGTATAGGGGTGACACAGCAGTTTGAACATTATCCATGACTGTATGACAGCCTCAGGGTGCACTGTGCATGTTAACACATTTGCCTGTACAATAGCATATAGAATGCACATGTGTGCATACACAGGGTAGCATACTGTAGTATGTGGCATGTGTGTAGACATACCTTGCATATGATGTTACATTACATATTGTACAGTGACACATGCAACTAAATGGGATATAATAGTCATATATGCAGTAGTGACTTACCAGGCAACTCCAGGCTCATTGGTTGGGAGACACCCACCTCCACGATGGCAACTAGTGTTTGTGGATGCTGTTCTGAGGGTGTCCCCTGGCTGGCCAGTAGCTCCTCGGTGTGTGTGTGAGTGGGGGCTGGGTTGGTGGGCCACCACCTGTTCCACCTTGTTCCCTGGTGATTGCATTGGCATGCTGTTTTGCATGTCATATCAGGTCCATGCAGTGTCTGTGCAACTGCTGGTAGGTGCGTTTATGGCCACCCACATCATTAACCCTCCTGCGAATGTCCTGCCACAGGTCATCACACTGCTGGGCAAGCTGTGGCACATGGCTGAACAACACCTCATAGTTCTCATGGAGGTACAGGATGAGGGTATCATCCTCTTGGTGGCTATATGCTGGCAGGTGTGAATGAGGCATTATCTGGAAGACATAATGATGGAGACAGGTCACAGTATCACAGAGATGTACAGAGATACAGCTGCACATACAGTTGTATTAAATCTAGTACATCTGAACAGTTATCTTTGCAAATCCTCATGACACTGACACGACTGCCATGTTTGTGTCACACACATGTAACACCCATTATGCATTGGCTATCACTATATATGTGTGTCACCTCATTACATTGTTCATATTCCATGTGAATGCTGTCTTGATGTGGGCATGTCTGTTTTCCTGTACTGGTGTTCTTACCTATCAGCACATGCCTGGATGTGTCCACAGTAATGCTGTTGACCTTGATGCTGTGTATATGTCACATATCAACACATACACTGCCTTAATGGACATGAGCAGTGACAATGCACACATAAACACGGAAACCTTTACATGCATGTGTTTTGCCATATACATCTACACGGCACTGTATAGCAGTTCAACATCCTGCCACGTATCGCCTGTGTTGCACATGTGATAGACATGGGACAATGGCTAACCGGACGTCATTCGCAGGGATGGTTATCAGCTATGGCATGTACGGGCAAGGTTTTCTAGCTGTATCTGACAGCCATTTTGCCACCGCGAGGTGCATCAGTGCCACATTACTGATCCAGACAGTCAATAATACATCTACCATGTGGTCATCGCACCATGTATGACAGAGATGACATGTGCAGCTTTGATGGACAGGGTTGCATGGTATGGCAGGCGTATGTAACATGTATGGCACAGGGATCTGTCCAGCATGTGGCGATCCTTGTAGTAGGATGGTGGCTGTCCATGACGTATGTCTTTCAGATCAGGATATGTATGTGTAGCATGTCCAACATCACAGTGTAGCACATGTCTTTATGCAAGGTAGCCAGCATGCTGCATAGTGGAGGTGAGGATTGTGAAAGCTGGTATCACCCATTCACACATGGCCAATACCCCTTAAAGGTGATATGTGATCCGATATTGGTCACTGGAGTGCTGAGTATGCCTGTGCAATTATCTCC
Source organism: Protopterus annectens (assembly GCF_019279795.1). Taxonomy (NCBI): domain Eukaryota; kingdom Metazoa; phylum Chordata; order Ceratodontiformes; family Protopteridae; genus Protopterus; species Protopterus annectens. The sequence goes on from NC_056727.1 coordinate 1,105,104,491, forward strand.
ATGCTCATGGATGGCACCCTGTCATGACATGGGTGCCTTGTATGACTACCTAATAGGCCTGGAGATGTCACCAACTCAGGGAGGTGAACTGCACAGCACCATCCCTTACACAGTGTCCATAATGTTGACCGCTGCCTAGGTGGTAGTTAATGGGTACAGGGTTATTCACCTAGTGGTGATAATGCTATTATCAGCTGTCTGATTGTCCACATATGTCACACACCTCACCCACAAAGCCCATTCTGTATGTTGTCCACAACACTGAGACAGCTATTGCTCCTAGGTCATGGACATTCACATCCTTACATACACAGATGCCTCCCATGTGTGGTATGGGCTACACTGAGGGGGAAGTACACAACATTAACCCTGTTTTACAGTAGCTGCCACTGGTGTGATATGCACATGTCACTCAGACACCTTTTGTAGTGTTGCTTCTGTCAACAGGCCACTGGTAGAACACTCCTGTGACATACGAAGATACATCTAGTATACTCAGTGTAGCTGGAACACGGTATGGGTGATGATGTCCTATGACCTGTCACAGGTATGCTATGCAGTGTGAAATCATCCGTACTGTCATCTACTTCTGTACTGCTAACATCTACATTGATAAAGGTTCATAGACTTGCATACCATACTCAGCAGGGTAATAGTACAGTGCCTCCAATTATGACTGTTGTCTCCACCTGTGGGCTGCAGTGGGTTGATATTATCCAACACCCTATCTGTATTGCATATTCATGCTCAGCACTTGTTCAGAACATGTGAGCACTTCATGAGCTACTGATTACTATAGCACCCATTCCAACTCATGTCTTACAAGTTCACTGTCTGTCCTTACATTTCCAGCTTGCTTACAGTACAACAGCTGCTGTACACATGTAACTCACATATCTTGTGAGACATGGTTGAATATACAGGCATGTCCAAGTGACACGTACCAGTGCTATTGCCTGTCTATATGATGAATATGGCAAACATGTGGCAATAGAGCAATTGTCTCATGTACACAGTCAATGCTCACCTCCCAACATATGACACTACAGCCTGTGGGGGATGCACATATGTAGCCATGCTGGAGGTAATGCTCTCACCAACCCAGACTGGACCTGACATTCATGTGGGGATGTTTAACATTTGCAACACACCCCACTCATCACATAGTCTCACTAGATCTCCACCACCACAGGCCACACATAGTATGAGTATGACATTTGCAGAACCTATCCATACTCTGTGTAGGCACCAGAGGCAGCCCCGATTACCAAACACAACAACAATTACTTATAGTCTACAGACTCATGTATGCCCATCAACTACAGCCAATAGGGTGTTATAACATACCCAACACACCGGTCATAGGTGACTCTGTAGACGGTCACACTGATACACCAGGGATCACTGCAGTGGCTGTACTGTACAGAGGTGCAGGTAATACATGGCTCTGCTGTTCACAGACAGGATACTACCCTAGAGAGGTGCCGCCGGTGTAAACACTGTAGTTGGGCTTACACATAGACTTGCCAGACAGCATAGTACCTCACTATGTACCTGTGAAGCTATTACATGTCCTTTGTGCATGGTTACTTGAGTAGCTCTTCCATTTCAATTAGCTATCATGCTGTTACAGTGCCCCGTGACTACAAGCCATATGTATCCTGTTATTGTGTATTCTACATGCCAATTGATGATACCTTTTGTTTGCATGATATAACAGTTGTGCTGTGTAGAATATATGACATATTTATCTACAATACTATACATTATACATATTTTACACATTATCCCATAATGCAAAGCATACTTGCACAGCAGGACCACCTTAGGCATGTTACTGTTGTTATATGCCCATACACACGCCTACTGTGACAGTATATCAACATATACTATCCCCTGCTATGGCACGTACTTGTTGGACATACCCTACCAATGACGGGGGGTAGTGTGGAATTGTTCTGTTTAAAGACCTCATGTAACATCCCTTGTGGTGTATGTGATGTTTACCTTGTGGCCCACAGCAGGACACACAATTTCTACAAGTGTTGCTATGCTCAACAAGACATCACTACAGAATACCTTTTCCCACTTTATGCATTGCGTACCCTTTTAATTAATACAAAACAGGCTCTACGTACACTAACATACTGAGTGTTCTACATACCTTGTTAGTGTTCCGAATCTTCGTAAATATCTCTCTTACACCTTTACTGTTTAAACGGTTCTATGGTATGAGCATACGGTTTGAATATATGGCAAGTCATCCTTATATATGTCGATACTTGTAACATGTGGTTTCCTGCTGCCAATTGGTGTTCCTGAGTAAATTATTACATGGACATCAGCTGTGCAGCTACTCCATTCGCCAATTACACGGCAACAGTGGGATATAATTTAATTCTCCACTTGGGCGTTGCCCTTTTGCCCTACCTTTGGGGAGATGGCCTGTATGTGTTTTCTTGTGAGGAATTGCAACCGATATTTGTAGAGACACGGATATTTTGAATTCATGTCCCCCATGGATTGTGTGTGACGGCTAGAGTATGTGGTTCTACATGTGAGTGTACCTGTCATCTCAACTGTCTGATAAGGGACTATTGCAAACAAATCCTGTAACATCGCCGTCTGTTCCATTATACAATGGCTAAGATTTCACATGGCACCTTTACAAATGTGTCTCTCACAAGGTATGTTAATGCTTCTGCAGATGTAATTGAGTGAGTGGATGTTTGTGATGTTATTACAGTCTGTATTGCAATTGTTTCAGATGTGGGGGAGATGTAGGTGGGTGTACATAGCATATACAGGTTTGTGGGGACTGCATTTCTACATATTCCATATATGTGTGTGGGCTCCTTCCCTAATTGAAGACCTATCACTTAGTAGACTGAACTACGGTTGTTACGGGCTTATACATTGAGCCATTGTTAATTGGTTTCTATATAGTATGCAGGTGAGGTTGATACTTCCATACCTCTGGAAATACAGCGATATGTAAAGGAATGTTACTAAATGACAGTTGTCTTGTGTATTTCTGTCACAGATATTTGCACTCATTGCAGTTGTGTTGATGACTGAGCCTCTTTGGCATGGGTTGCCACCTTTTCAAATGGCCATAGTGGGACATTTGCAGGACACGCTGGTGTTTACAGGCCAACACATACCCATGGTCAGTACATAAGATAGAATATACTTATTCTTGTAGCACTTTAGCTACTTATCATGTTTCATGTAATGTTTACATTTTGTAGATACAGGCATAACTATTTAATGCAACTGTTACATAATATATGGGACATAATTATGTCCTACAATCTTGGACATTTGCCCTTTTTAATATTTTTTGTCAGGACACAACTGCCCAGGGAGGGGCTGTCCCGCTTAAAGTGGGAGAGGTGGTACCGTATGCCTACGGCCAACTATGACCACACCTGCAGTACTGCTCTACCTCCGAGTTAGCAGTAACAGACACACGATGCAAACACACACACACACACACACACACACATTACAGTCCCACGGAAACACACATGGCACCCTCAACACACACATACACAGACTACAGCAATCACAAACACAGTTGAAAACAGTATCTACGTGGACCACAACACCGGCAGCGATAACTAAATGTCCCTTAATATCGTGATAATATTACACGCGGTTCCAGTGTTCCGGTACTGTGTTCTTTCGGTCTTTAAGCCTCGTGATTACGTGTGTCGGTATGGTATACATTCCATAGTTGGCAGTGTCCTATTTATTTCTACCTACATGGTTGTGTACATGTCATTGACCTATCTATATATTTGCCGATATAGGTGAATCTGTATATATCAACATATATCTCTCTATCTCCCTTTCTATCTCTATTATATATATGTGCACCTGCCGTTGGTACATCTTGGGTAGCTTAGTGTTAGGTGGTTGTGTACATGATTGTGTGTTCTACTCCTGGCAGTGGTCGTTTTACCCTTCAGAGAAGGCACTATTAGTACAGGGGTGAATAATGCTAGCTTCACCTGTTCTGGACATCATTGACCATGATCTGCGCGATATTCAGAGAAGCTTAGCCCTGTTTCACGCATATCCTTATAGTCATGTTTAAACGACGCTTACCAGCACTGGGCAATGCATATTCCCGCTAACATGTGCTAAACCTGATATGATAACCTGCATCCACCATCCATTATTCATGCCTTTGGGATTACGTAATTTCCCTTGCAGGACGTGATAACGGGAACATGCACGACAGTCAGTGCATTTACCACTTGGGCATCTGGGATTTGTACACGTGTTATGGCATTTTGTATGTGGACTGTACTACGGCTGTTACTCCATACTGCAATCACATGGGTAACTCAGTTAGTTTACATATAGATGAGACCTATTAATGATATGTCCAAGTGATGTTTAATGGATGTGCCCCAGCATTGGGAATGTATGTCACAGTGAGCCACACACTATAATGTGCTACACCTTCACACAACCATAAGTGGAGCATGCTGGGGTGACAGATACCTGTCATGGGTACACCCCATGCTTTGCCACTACATCCATGATTACATTGTATGGAGCCCCTCATTTACACACCAGAGAATCCATGCAGAGTGTGTGGGGAACAGTGATTACACACATGGATCCCGCAATTGGCTCTGCTCCACTGAGGGTCAGTTGGTTACTCGATGTGGTGGCAACAGCAGACACTGTTTGCCTTGATTGATGAATGGCCTCTGACAATCAGGTGTGTACCTGCCGATGTACCTAGGAACCTATAGATACAGTAATAACATATGCAGATAGGTGCGTGTACTGTTCAGGTGTTGACATTCCTTCTTCCAATAGTCATTGTGTGTGCAATGGTTGAGGGCTGCCTATGTAGGATTCACACAGTAGGCCACCTATACATTACAATTTACAGGTGGTCGTGTGTGTGTGCCATCCATTTTACTGTGTGTGCAGGTGGAGAGGTGTGTCAGTCCATAGGGGCCTACACTGTCAGAGTATGTGCTATACGTTCCCTCTTTGCCAAGGTGTAGGCATATTGGGCACACCTCCGTCTGCCTACTGGGGCTGGCACAGGGTGTTCATGGTCTGAATCCCTCTGTGCCTGTGATGGCCTTGGCAATTGCAGTGGGCTGTGAGGACCTTCACCATTATGTCCCTGCTGCAGCTGTTTCCACAGGATCATATTATGTAGCATGGCACATACTATGAAGATGTGGGCACACGTGCCTGGAGAGTACTGCAAGGCTCCACCAGATATGTCCAAGCAACGGAACCATGATTTCAGCATCCCAAACACATGCTCTATGATGATTCTGGTTTGTGCGTGTGCCTCATTATGGCATTCTTGCATGGGTGTGTGTGCATTTCTGATGGGAGTCATCATCCATGGCTCCAGTGCATAGCCAGCATCCCCCACAAGGTGGCCATGTGGGATGTCCCCCCTGACAAATACCTGATACAGCTGTGAGGCATGCCAGATGTGGGAGTCATGGTAGCTTCCAGGGCTGCCAGCACACACATCCATGATAATGCCCTCGGCATTGCACATGACCTGGCAGTTGATGGAGTGGTATCCCTTGTGGTTTATGTAGCACCTACCATGCTCACCGGGTGGTGACTTGATATGTATGTGTGTGCAGTCTATCGCACCCAGTACCTCCGGGTAGTGTGCCACATGGTGGAAGAGACGCATATTGCTGGCCAACTCCTCCTGAGTTCGGGGGAAGTATATATGCTCATTGGCATGTGGTAGCATGGCATCCAGGAAATGGTGTAGTACCCTGGATGCTGATGCCTGTGAGATCCCAATTATATCTCCAGTTGGCCTTTGAAAGGTACCTGTGGCTAGTATTTGCAAGCTTACACATACCTTCGTGTCCACTGGGATGGGTTCCCCTCTGTTATTTCTGGATCTCAGGCGTGGCCGGCACAGCTCAACTATTTGGTGTAAGATGTCCCTGTCCACTCTGTAATGCTCTACTATCTCCAGATCATGTAGCCCCTGATAGGTTACCCTTGGTCTGAACACTCTTCTCTTCCTCCGGGGCCTGCGGTGGTTGTCAGCATCATCCTCCACAACACCGTCAGTCACTAACACATGGTGATGAATCACAGCTATGGCAGCTCCCAACATGTACATTGTAAAAGTTCCCCGTATGTTTACACCTATGGTGCAGAGTTTGGGAATACACAGGTGTGTGTGAGGTGCTTTCACACTTTATACTATTGTGCTGTGAACACTGATGATGTCATAGGGTGTGTATGTACAATCGTAGCTACAGGGTATCTTATGTGTTTTACGACAGGAACTACTATTGTAGTGCCTTTGGTGTTGAATTACATTTGGCTGCCGTGGATTACTTCTTGCCCTTCCCTTTACATTTCTTCACGTTTCACCTCACATTTTCTGTCATGCATCCAGCAGCCTGCTTTCATTTGTACTTTCCTAAACCTGGCTTATCTTGCATAATGTGTTCTATGGCCGGTCTACTGCAGATTTGCTTTGCTCTGCTATGACAGTTCTCTTTTCTTTTCAATCCGACACCTCCACTATCCTGTTTTGCAGGTTTCTACGAGCAGACTTGTCAGCTGCCGTCGATTGCCCGCTGTGAGTTAATAGGTGTTAATTGCTCAGTTGTACTCCAATTACCCTACTGCGACATTTCCTTATTTTCTTCCCCTGACCTTCCTGTTTGAGCTATGGTGCGCGGCGCATGCTTCCGCTTACCAGGTTTTGGGCACGTTTTCATCCCCGTACACATGCGCTTTCAGGCACCATATGTGCTCTCAGCTAAACGATGCTATACCTACCTCCCCACCCCTGTCCTGTGGCTTTGCTTAGCAATGGCCAGGCTGGATTTGCATTGCTACAATGTGCTTGCAGCTACGGTGGCACACCCCACTGCTGATGTCATATATACCTCTAAACCACTCCTCGGTGTTGTAGCGCTGTGCCGTATGGTACATCCTTAGTCCGGCGGGAAGTTTGCGATTTACTATTACCTGCCTCATTTGCATGACATTGACTACTAATTCCTAGTTACCGCGCTGAACACTGTCACAGACCCTTAGCAACCCTTGCAGCTTGGTTGTGGTGTATCATGCATACCATTGAGTATTATGGTGAAATCATGATTTGTATTACATTGCAATTTTATGACATTTGTATATATTTTCTTTGTGTTCCCGTTTGCACACACATGCCCTGTGGTTGTACTTTGCGTTACTGTGGACATGACATTAAATGTTGTTTTTTAAGTGTTGTGCATCTTTTCTTATGCCATTGGCTGTATATTTAGCCATTGGCATATGTTAACTTTGTAATACATGAGTCTGGTCCGCTTTCATAGCTCCGATGTTCTGTTTGGAAAAATGTAAACCGTGTTTTTTGGTTTACATTTCTGTGGGCTTACGCTACGCCTGTACCACTTCATGAATCGCTATGTACCTTCATTTGCATGGTGCGGCACTGCGCATGGGGTGATTAGCATACCTAAGCCGAGGGCTGCGCAGCTGTGGCGTACGCCAGTAGTGCACGTGGAACTAGATCGTACCTGAATCACTCGGTGGCCATATTTGGCGTTATACTGCCTATGCTACACCTGCGCCTGGTGCAAGCTTCATGAATCCCAGGGATAATGCCTGCTCCAAATACTAGTATCAATGATGTTGTTTTTCTCAGCTAAGATATGTGCCATTCATTGTAGAATGCATTTGTTCTGTAAATCCCAATGTATAAGATTCCAAATCTTTACCAGTGGTTAGCTTGTAGAAACACCTATCTTACTTAACTTCAGTCACTCAGCTTAGGTGAAAGAGAAAGACATATGGAACAAAGGATCATTTGTTTATAAATAATATCATAATGGAGAACTGCAAAAAGGGGAAGAATCTAAGTATGGCATGCATAGGCTACAAAAAAGCATTTGACAGTATCCTACATTCATGGATAAAAAAGTGCTTAAAAATGTATAAGATACACCCTACACTGATTGATTACATTACAGCGACCACAAAACAGTGGAAAAATGACTTTGCAGTTAAGCTATGATAAAGGGCAAATTATTATTCCAGGGATAAAAATTCAAAGGGGGGTATTGCAGGATGACTGTTTCTCACTGCTGCTCTTTTGTCTTGCACATAACCCATTAAGCCATCTATTTAAGAGACTGGGTCATGGCTATAATTTGTCTCCCAGAAAACAAAAAAGTGTAAAAATTTCCCATCTTCATTTTGTGGATGATGTAAAACTGTATAGTTCATCAGATGAGGAACTGAAAGCACAACCGCAAGTGGTCAAAACTGTTTCAGATGATATAAGAATATCATTTGGTCTTGATAAACATGCAAAAGCAACCTTTAAAGCAGGAAAGCTGCAGCACCAAGAAAACATCAGCCTGCGACAGGAATGTAATATAAAAGAACTTGAGGAAGACAGACCCCGGGATTCATGAAGTTCGGCGTAAGGCCAGTGCTAGCCTTGCGCCGAGCGTGTGGCGTAGAGATGGCGCAGCAGCACCATATGCATATTAATGAAGGCATACTGCAGCACCGTCCACATGCACAGGAAACTTGCATGAGTGCAGGGGGCATGTTTAAGCACTGCATGGAGGCGTGAACATGTCCGCTACAGTCGCACAATCTAAAATGCTGACTAGTACAGCCTGCCTCTAATATCAATCAAGCCTGTCAGTGTCCGTGGATACTGAAATGTATGCAAAGCTTATAAGAGAGTTCTGCAAACACCATAATAAAATCACAGGAGTAAACACACAAGCATGTAGTTGAATTTTGAGCCCCCATCCCTAGAACTATTAAATTTAAAACCCTGTGTCCGTATTTCATTGTAGGGTTGATTTTTATACCAAGTGGAAGTGAAACGCAGCATGTTTGTGCGTTGCTGCCCTTTGCTAAGCCTAGCCCAATGGTTAGAGCATTCGCTTAATATCTGCCCATTCGTGGTCCGAGTTGTCCTTGTCTGGACGGCCCAAAAATGAATGGGTATTACCCGGATCAACCTACCATGCCATGAAAGATAAGTATTTGCGTGTACCTATGTGCATGAAGTACGGCATGTGGAAGACCAAATATGCTAGGGTTGTTCTCACAACCATATTGGTACCAGAGATATGTAGAGTATGCAATATGTACTGCTGTCTGTGCCATGAGCCAGCAACTAGAGAAGGGATGGATGGTGTGTATGTAGATTTTGGGGGGGCTGACGGGTAATGTAATAATTCACCAAGGGGAGACTGGGTCGGATGTACAATAGGTGAACTGGAGGCATACGAGGGAGCAGTGGGTGAATCAAAAAGGAAACCAAAGAGCATACATTCACATCCCCAATACACCCTGACAGATCATACTGCAAAACACAATCCCACAAACAAATGAACATTAAAATGTGCGATACACATGTACAGAAATGGTACCAGCTCACACCCACATAATGGTCTGGCCTGAACTGAGCCATCCAACCCCTACACACCTGGATACTTAACTGAATACCCATCATCCCCTCCACAGCACACCACCCCCCCCCTTGCTGAACATCCACCAAAACCACCCATACTCGAGCTGCTAGCTTGGGCCAGCCATATCTGCACATAGTGCCCCCTACCCACATCTAGCAGGCAGTCTCACCCTAGGCAGTCTCAGGCTTGCAAACTAGGTATCCCATGCATGTATAACCCTCCCTCATTTTCAAAAAGCCAAAAGAATGGGAGTCATTGGTGTCCACAATTTTTGGACATCCCTCATTGGATAAGTGTCTGTTCTAAAGATTAGACTTGGTGGCACAACACGATGTCCACCCCCGTAGACATCCGGACACAAGTTGGATTAGCAGTAGTTGTCCACAACCCTGGTCAGCCTCCAGCTGGTCCTGCATAACCTATGGCCCAGGATTAAACACCTGACCATGATGCATGTCTCCCCATGTGCATTATCGGGAATATATACCTTTCACATGTTCCATAGAAGATTCCCCATAGCTATCGTCCAAATAGCACACGTCCATAAATTGTATACCCTGTCCAGGTTCCACATCATAATGATGCACACAACCCCTGTATACAAGCGGTACAGGTCCCTCCCGGATGCGGGTGTTCATATACATGGCCATGTACAACCCCAGATATGTAGTCATACATCTATAAATGTACATACTTATATACGCATAGCTACAGCTACACATCACACATACATGCATATAAGTAGTTGTCAAGTATGTGTCCTATTTATAAATATGTATACTTGCAAATGTATACATATGTCTCTCAGAAACATATGAACATTAACATGTACTATACATATGTAAACCAACCAACTGCCACATTTGTTGCCAGTAGTGTGGAATGCCTGTAGTAAAGTCATATATCCTAACTATCATCCATGCAGAATGTACCATGGAAGGTGTAGTGGTCAAACCGGGGACTAAGGTGTTTCTGTTCCTGGGTCCAAACCGTGAAAGGGCTGCTAATTTTATATGATGCCCAGAATAATGGCTGTCGGATATAGGGTGATTAAGTCACTTACAAGAATATGTAAGCAGGTATGCACGGCGGTAATTGGCTGTCATTCAACAGTATGTGCATGTGTATGTACAGACCGAGATATATATTTATATATATATATATATATATATATATATATATATATATATATATATGTATATCTATCTATATCCATGAAGAATTAACACGGTCACAATAAAGCAGTCATAACGAATGTGAAGGGAAACAGAAGCGGACCCCCCCCCCCGTATTATTTAGTGCTGTCATATCAAGCTGGCAGGAGGTGAGCAAACCTCCCACATCTCCAACCACAGGTAGGATGCTAACAGTGGAACTAACTTTGTTCACTTGCTAAGTCTGACTTTCAAACAGGTACAGGGCAGTGCCAGTCACCATTTGGATGAGCTGAAAACCAGAAGACTAATTGAACACCCTGACTATTATATGAATGTATGTCCCAGGACTATAAGCGTGGGATGTCTGAATATATACATCTCACCTCACGCAGGTTACTGAAAAAAAGCTTTACCAAGGGACCAGTGAGTGGCATCTATTCTGTAGGTTTACAAATACCGCACGCTTGCTTCTTATCGCTTACTTTACTGTATTGAATCCATTCCAATTGGATGTATTTTTTACGCCTTTCATAAATATATCATAAGTGTTAAATTTAATTGTATATTCACTCCTCAGCCTTCTAACCCGTATAGCAGAAACAGTGTTGTGGACCACCACACAGTGGTTGCGGTCTCTTCCTTATCTGGTTTTTGGATTTGTGAGGGATGTCTGAATATACTTGGAGTGAGCTAACATATGGGACGTGTGTAGAGCAGTAGGGAGTGGTGCATGTGTAGTGGTGTGGTTTATTTCCGACCAGAGAATGGATGACCGCTGTGTTAGTGATGTTTTGCTGTGTTTGTTCTGGTAAATATGAACCATGGGTATACATGCAAATAAAGCAGCACAGCAATAGTGTAGTGGTTAGAGCATCCACTTATCGAACAGACGTTACCGGTTCAACTGCAGCACACATCATTTACGACCCATAAACCGTATACGAGCATATCCTGATGATTTTATGCTGTATAATGATATAATACCATTGAAATGTGAACTGGGGTGACGTATCACAGTAAGAATGCAGAAGGTGCTTGCATGATAGGAAACGGTGGTTAAACATGGCGAAACGGAAAACTGCTGCTGAAAAGTGTACTCACCCTTTGTCCAACGGCCCTTGTTCTGCCCAGCAACACAATAAACCACCTCGGCCAGGCCCAACGCCAGGACCCTACACGTCACAATCAATGTGATTTACCACTAAGCCACGGCAGTTATACCTAACTCTGATGTTATCACAAACATAGCAGACAGCACAGTCATTCAACAGTATGATCAAAGTAATCAATCATGTAGATGTATATGCATGCATGTGTACATACACATATATATATATATCTGCAGAACGAACCTGGGCACAAGAAAGCATTCATAATGAATGCAAAGGAAAACAGCAGCTGAACAGCCGTTTTATCTAGTGCTGACATATCAAGCTGGCCAGAGGTGAGCAAACCCCCTGCGTCTCTAACCACAGGTAGGATGCTAACAGTGGAACTAACTTTGTCCATTTGCTAAGTCTGACTTTCAAACAGATACAAGGCAGTCCCGGTCCCAAGTCGGACAAGCCTAAAGCCAGATGACCATATGAACACCCTGACCATCACATGAACATATATGCCAGGACTATAGGCTTGGGAAGTCTGAATATACTTGGAGTGAGTCAACATGCAGGACGGGTCCAGAGCAGTAGGGAATGGCGCATGTGTAGTGGTGCAGTTTTCCTAATTGGAGAATGGATGCCTGCTGTGTTAGTGAAGTGTTAAGGCATGTGTTTGGGTAACTATGAACCATGGGTATACATATAAATGAAGCAGCAAACCAATAGTGTAGTGGTTAGAGCATCCACCTAATGAACAGGCATTTACGGTTCATGTTCGAATATATCACATATAATTTTCCATGTGGATTGAATGTCATTCTACTGTAAAACCGACATAATAACATGTAAAAGTGAACTTGAGAATCACATGGGACTTTTAACCAGATCCTTTTAATCAATGTGGTACTGTCATAATGAATAAGGCACAAGTAAGGACAAATAAGCGGCAATAAACATATATAACAAACAGTAAGCATATGTGAGTGCACATGTGCAGGTGTAAGCAGCGCCCAGCATAGGAAATGTATGCACATATGTATATATATATATATATATATATATATATAAACATATGCACAGTGGTGCAGCGGTTAACGTTGTCGCCTCACAGCAAGAGGTTCTCCGGTTCGATTCTCAGCTGGGGTGCCTTCTGTGTGGAGTTTGCATGTTCTCCCTGTGTTCGCGTGGGTTTCCTCCGGGTACTCCGGTTTCCTCCCACATTCCAAAGACATGCATCTGGAGCATTTCTCCCCGGTCCTCCGCTGAAAACAGGCTCTGTGGAACCTAGTCGGACTTTCCCGGTCAACAAATGATAAATAAATAAAAAATAAAATATATATATATATATATATATGAAGAATGAACATTGTAACAATAAAGCATAGACAAGGGATGAGAAGGGAATCAACAGCAACTATGGTATTATATAATGCTGTCAGCATATGTCATAATAAGCTGGCCAGGAGTGAGTAAAGCACTGCTGCTCACATCACAAGCAGGGTTT
>NC_056727.1:1105122727-1105185227 GCF_019279795.1 Protopterus annectens
ATCCCTGTGTTACATCAGGTAGACCAGCACAGGTTAACAGTACTGCCTGATGTGTGGCATATGTCCTTGGCAATCGCATGCAGTATGACATGTGATCTGCTGACATGTGCAATGACATGCATACATGTTTAACACAATGGTGTCCTGTCAAATATACAGTGGAGTAATGGTGTCCCAATGCAGGGATGTGTTATACTAACATGGACCTTCCGCTGACGCAGTGTTGTCCGTCCACCCTACAGATATACAGTGACATACTGCACATTTAGCTGATGTTCATGGTCATTGCAGGGAATCATGTGGCTTCTCTATTGCTATACAGTGTGAGTTACAGACACAGTTCATAGCCATTACTGTGTTCGGATACAATACATTTATACTGTGGAATGTGACCCACGTCACTGAGGTGTATACACACTAAACCATAATGTGGAATGTGTGATACAGGTCACTGAAGGGTATACAGATGACACCCCTGCACATCTGCAACTGTATTGCTGCTGTCTGGCAACTATGGCCAGACATGGCAAACTTGTCGGTACACCATGTCCCACATGACATCTGTGTACCACACACACACATGAGCAAGGATGAAAGTGATGTCTGACACTAGCAAATGGAATGTACTGTATCTGTGGCCTGATGTTGTTGTCTGTGTATGTATGTGGATGCTGTACAGGTGACTGCTGTCATGTTGTGATGCACTCAAGATGTTCAACACATCTTATGTGGTGGTTTGATGTCACGCCTACACAAGATGTGCACAGGCCTGTAGGATGTCTAGTGTTCCACATTTGCAATATCACCATTACACAAAGGCTATAGTTGGATCATGTGCAGCCAATGTATAACAGGGTGTACACACATGCACATCACCTCTGTGTGTGTTGCTTCATGTCTCTGGCCATCCTCCATGGCCATGTGTGAACATGTGTTGGCCAAATGGTTGTGACGGGCATCTATTTCACATGTCTTTGTTGTCCCATATGACATACACCCATATATGTCATATGCTCCACTGACGACAGGGTTATGCAGACAAAGTGTGGTATGTTTGGGATGTGGGATATGTTTTTCAGGATAGTTAGGCAGTGTTGCAGCCAGCCCACTAAATGTCATGGATATGTCAGATAGCACATAACACTGTGTGACATTCATAGCAGGGGTATAATCCACACCGGTGAATCCTGTGGGCTGGCCATACTCCAGCTCACTTTGTAGTACTGTTTGTATTCCCCACATGTGTAGTTCTGATCTGTAGTACATGTCCCTACAGTGAACAGCACCTCCACCATTGTATGCACAGCTGTCCACATATCTGGCAATGACAGTTTGTGAGGTTTCATGTCGGTGTTTCACATAATTTGCAAGTATTGCACATGGGTAGCCATTGTGATGCATTGCAGGTCCGACCTGTATATTGTGACAGGACCATACATTATGTGTACATGTGGTAAATGGCCACATGGCAGATAGATCTATGCATTAACATGCCTGATAAATAATAACAGTCTCACCTGCAACAGGCTGACAATGCCAGAGGTACCTAAACAGGAGTGACACAGCAGTATGATCATTATCCAAGCCTGTATGATAGCTACAGGGTGCAATGTGCATGTTAACACACATGCCAGTACAATAGACTATATTATGAAGTATGCACATGTGTGCATACACAGAGTAGCATACTATAGTATGCGGCATGTGTGTATACATGCCTTGCATATGATGTTACATTACATATTGTACAGTGACAAATGTAACTATATGAAATATAGTTGTTATATGTGCAGTAGTGACTTACCAGGCAGCTCCAGGCTTGGTGGTTGAGAGACACCCACCTCCACGATATCAGCTAAGGCTTGTGGATGTTGTTCTGCAGGTGTCCCCAAGTTGGCCAGTAGCGCCTCAATACATGTGAGTGGAGGCTGGGTTAGTGGCCCACCACCTGTTGCACCTTGTTCCCTGGTGATTGCATTCGCACGCTGTTTTTCCAGTCTAATTTGGTCTGTACAGTGTCTGCACATCTGCTATGTGCAGTTGTGGCCACCCACATCATTAACCCTCCTGCAAAGTTCCTGCCACAGGGCATCCTGCTGCTGTGCATCCTGTGGCACATGGATGAACACTACATGATAATTATCAAGTAGGTATGGGATGAGGACCTCATCCTCCAAGCGGGTATAAGGTGGCAGCCTTGCACACGGCATACCTGGAAGACATAATGATGGAGACAGGTCACAGTAACTCACAGAAATGTACAGAGGTACAGCTGAACATACATGTGTATCACATTTATTATGATTAAATAGTTGTCTTTGCAAATCTACATGACACTGACACCACTGACATGTTTGTGTCACACACATTTAACACTCAATGGTGATTGGATATTATCATTATATATGTGTGTGTCACCTGATGACATTGCTCATACTTCATGTGGATGCTGTCTTGATGTGGGCATGTCTGTTTGCCTGTACTGGTGTTCTTACCTATTAGCACATGCCTGGATGTGTTCACATGAATGCAGTCAACCTTGATGCTGTGTATATGTCACATATAAAGACTTACACTGCCTTAACAGACATGACCTGTGACCCTGCAGACTTGCTCACGGAAAGTGTTACATGTATGTGCTTTGCCATATACATCTACACGGCACTGTACAGCAGTTCAACATCCTGCCATGTACCACCTGTGTTGCATATGTGATACACATGGGACACTGGCTAGCCTGATGGTATTTGCAGGGTTGGATATCAACTATAGCATGTATGGTCAAAGTCAACTAGTAGGTTATATGTCCTGGGACATGTATGAGCCTAGGATGTAGCTGACAGGTGGGTTTCTGGGGCCAGGTCAAGCAGTGCCACATAACTAATCCACAGGGTTAATGATATATTTACCATGTGGTCATCACACCATGTCTGAAAGAGGGGCAATGTGCAGCTTTGCTGGACAGGGATGCATAGTATGGCAGGGGTATGTAAAGTGTATAGGACAAGGATCTGTCCAGCATGTGGTGATCCTTGTACTAGGAAGGTGGATGTCCATGAAGTATGTGTTTGAGATCAGGATGTGTAAGTGTAGCATGTCCAACATCACTGGGTTAGACATGGCTTTATTCAGGGTAGGCATCATGCTACATAGTGGAAATGGGGATTGGGAAGGCTGGTGTAGGCCATCTGAGCATGGCCAATATATGGGTCACTTGAGTGTTGAGTATGACTGAACAATGATCTCTATATTCATGGATGGCACCCTGTCATGATTAGGGTTGCCACTTATGACTACCTGACAGGTGTATTGATGTAACTATCATAGGAAAGACAACTGTCCAGCTGCATCCCTTACACACAGTGTCCATTATGTTGACCACTGCCTAGGTGGTAGTTCATGGGTACAGGGTTCTTAACATAGGGGTGACAATGCAATATGTAGCTGTCAGATTGTGACCATATGTCACACACCTCACCCACAAAGTCCCTTCTGTATGTTGACTGCAACACTCATTGAGTCAGCTATTGCTCCTAGGTCATGGTAATTTGCATACTTCAATATGCAGATGCCTTCTGTGTTACTCTGTGTGGTATAGACTACAATGACGGGGAGTGCAATGAATTAACCCTGTCTTACTATAGCTGGCACTGGTGTGATGTGCATGTATTATTCAGACACCTTCTGTAGTGTTGGTTCTGCCAGCAGTCCAGTAGCAAAACACTCCTGTGACATAGGAATGTACATCTAGTATACTGAGTGTAGCTGGAACACAGTATGGGTGATGATGTCCTATGACCTGGCAAGGTTATGATATGCTGTGTGAAATCAACCTTACTGTCATCTACATCTGTATTGCTGACATCAAATATGTTGATCAAGGTTCATGGCCTTTCAGACCAGACTCAGCAGGGTAGTAGTGCAGTAATTCCCGTCATCAGTGGTGTCTCCCCCTTTGTAGATTGTGATAACTGTTGGTGTGCACCATTCAGTGTATACACAGCCTGACATGAAGCTATGATTTTACATGATGTTTATGTGGAGAGCAAATTGTTTTGACATTTGTGTATGATACAACCTGGGATGTGGACAGGTCCCATGCAGCCTGAGTGCAGCTTGTACCTGCATAGTTGTGGTTACAGGGGCTCTGTAGTGTACATGGATATATGAATGTGTACCTGTTGTGGGGGGACAGTGTGTTTATTTCATCCAAGACCCTATCTGGATGAACAGGTGCTATTTCCGTAGGTGCAGTGCTTCCCATGCCATAATGCTGTGAAGCACAGCAGGTCTTGTATTGCCATTATGTTTCATGACACAGCTATGGAATCCTCTGTGGTTGGCCTCATAATATGTGGATGATTAGTTTCACAGTAGCTTTGTATGGCATTATATGGTGTATCTGCATCTTACAGAGGCTGACCATGGGTCATCTTCCACTCATGTGTGTTGACTCCTGCAGCAGTTACTATCTTCTGTGGTACAGTTTAAGGCAGGGTACCACCGGTTTGCCTTCATGTTTGTGTTTGGTTGAATCCTGTTTCAATGGCACAATCACTGCACATATGTGAGTGCTTAAAGTGAATTTGTGTAGGATCATACCTCTCAACCTGGAAACATCAAAAATCTGGACAAGGCCCATGAAAAATAGGTACAAATCTGTACGCTGATTAACATCTAATTTGCATGCATAATTACGTAACCCCACCCACTTCAATAGGATTGTGGGATACCAACTTTCAAACACAAACTGAAGGATAGACAACCAAAATATGGCACCAGAGCCCCCCTGCAGCCATTCCAATGTCCCATTACCTGGCTATTTCACCCCATTTACCATAAACACTAATGTGAGGATACTGCTTTACTTCTACAATCTACAATGATTATTTGGATTTTATTTTTACATTTTGCAGCACATCAATACACAAACTAACAGACATCTGATAAAGCAATACTGTCTCACAATGAAAATGGACTACTTGGCATTAAAACTTCTCTCCCCTTGAAACTCGCACCTTCATGAGGATATTGTTATAGTCCACTTCAATCCCTTTGACAGTGATTCAGAAGAAGTATAAGATGGATCAAGAAAGGGAATGTTCAGACATAAGACGTTACAGTGGTATCAATACCTGCTAATTAAAGCCCTCTCTTGCAAACCAGCTTTAATTAATTTGAAATGCAGATTCATTGCATGTCTCATCTCTGGTACATATATTACTGTTTACAAAAGAAAAATGCAATAAAATTTCATGAAATGTACCCAAAAATACAGCAGTACTTTCTGTTGCAGAATTTCATGAAAGAAACATTTCATTGATCCAAAAAAAAAAAAAAGTCACACTGCACATAAATTAGAAATTCAGGAACAGATTTTGCTTTTGTTACATTTATAAACAGTACCATCTGCTAGAGGAAGTTTTAGGTGAGAAACATAGCTTTATTACTATGAATAATTTGATTTAAAACTGCAGTTAAATCATATTTCACCTTCCAAACTTTTAGTCATAAAAATCTTGTACTTTAGCAGTAGTTAATTAACTGTATCGACATACTCTGGTAAGATGGTATGAGAATGCATAAAGCTTGTGGTGGTTTCTTGTTCCATTTTGCACAGCTTATCTTTAAGCCCACTTGTTGTCATACATAATTCCAATTTATTCAATAGGCAGCTTCACTATGTATCATGTACTGTCATTTACAATGTATTTTAAGTCACAGAATTGGTATGTCAAACTTAACAATTAACTTTAATTTGTTGGGTGCTTTACTTACTGGTACTTTCAGTTACTCTGCATATTTAATATGAAACATGTTTGAATGAGGTACTGCCTAAATGAGATAAACCATAACATATTTAAGAGGTAAAATGATTTCAGCTTCCAAGCTTACATGACTGCAAATTGTGTTCATTTTGTAGCTTGTCTGCCAAGTCATCCTTTCAGTTTAGTATAAAAACATTTTTCTGCAGTTGTTTTCTTCGATACTGTACATAACAGAAAACATTATTTTGCAGTAAGGCAGCTCTGTCTGATGAAGTATGATAGTAATTCAAAGTTATTTTGTATCTTTTGTTATGAGTAAACTATGCATTGCTTTAGCAAATAAGTAGCAAGGCTAGTCAACATTTTCTTATGGTAAATGCATCTTAGGGGATATATCAGTTCAGTCAGTGAAATTTATGTGCACATAAAAATGAGTGGAGCTTAACTTTAGTATGATTATAACAGAATATGTTACCCTAACCGGGATAAGCCGAAAGACACAACAACACATGTTACAAGCACACACACACTTCCTTACTTGAGTCTTTGTATTCCCCTGAACAAAATGAGCTGTCTGTCTCCCTTCATTACTTGAGTCCCCCGAACAAAACGAGCTGCTTCCTATTGCCGTTAATCCATTCTGCTCAGTACTTGTATTGCCCTGAACAAAACGAGCTGCCTCCCATTGCGTTAATCCATTCTGCTCACTTCTGCCTTTCCTGCTCGCATTTTCAGTCAGAAATGATGACGTGAGCTCCTTGCGCTCAATTCTGACTGGCTGGTAGCCCTGATGGAGCTGACGTTATCTCGCACGTGATGACATCATCTCCTACAGCGCGATTTTTGAAAAAGTTAAAATTATAAAGCAAAAAAAAAATCGGAAATGAAGGGTGCCACTCGGGAATCATGGCACCCCTTCATTTGGACCCCAAAACTCGGGAAAATCAGAGTAATTTGGTATGGTTGGGAGGTATGTGTAGGACACAGCATTTGCACATGCATTGTACATCTGCATGGGTGCCATGGCAGTCACCACTTCGCTCTTAAGGAGCATAAAATTGGCTTTGAAGACTGACCATGTGTGGCATACTGTTACTGTTACTGACATCCAACATGCATTAAGCACAGGTGTTGGTACATGATGAGTCATCCCAATTCATAATGGGATAGTTGAGTGGCCATGATTATGGTTTCCTGTCTTAAAACTGGTGTTCCCCATTACAGCACAATGACAGTTGGGAATTCTGAGGCATGGTGGATAATCTGTCACAAGGTGCATTTTGGATTAAACTTTGGCACAAAGGTAGTTGCTCAGCATAATGCATCGTACGTTGTGCAACTAGCGTGGAGGTGTACATATCCCTCAGGAAGTTAGACACACCTGTGGGCCATGTGCTCCAATAAAGGGTGATGGCCATGAGGTGAGCTATGTGTTATAACATGGTCATGCAGGGGTGCTCTCCAAAGCATTGAACCATAACTACCACTGCACAGATATGTTCCCCATGTTTCAGATTGCTGTTAGTCCATATTGTGTACCTGATTTGTATCATTGTGTATCAAGACCCACAGTTTATTTCTTGGCTGTCCCTGTTGCACCAGTGGACGTTCACTTGAACTTGGCATGATGAAGGCACTATAGGGGAAGCACAGGCCATTGCCAGTATCCAGATTCTCAGGAGTGACAAGTGCATGCCCTGTCTGGCAAAGCATCATGGTCTGTCAACCATGTTATCTCAGGCAGAGAGATGCTGGATACTCTTTGAATTACACCAGTACATTACACAGTTGTGGAATACAATCCTTGTCCCTGTACTGCTGCATCATTCTGGCCAATGGCAGAATGCTACTCAGGACTTGGGACATACCTGCATGGGCTACAAGACCTGATGGTTCCTACATGTGTTTCCATGCAGTCAAGGCTACTGTATCACAGGTCCTGCACAACAACATAGAATATTCCAGAGACATGCGTATAGTTCAAAAGGTGGTCTGAGTGTATGAGTATGTGGCTAATCATGGCAGACAGGTAGTTGACAGTATGTTTACCCTCATATAGCTTGGTGTGTAACATAGTGCTAGAGTTTGCATTCACAAATGCGTACTGTTGGCTATGTTTCTGGCCACGTATTCTGAGGAGTGACACAATTATGCAGACTATGTCATACAGTCTTTGTATCCTGTTGTCTGTCTATTCCAACTTGGGAGGCCTCTTGCTTGGCCAGAAACTAAGAGGCCTCTCTGGATGTGTGTGAATTCTGGTGGCATGTGTGTGTGTCCTTACTGTGTTCTGGTAAGGGCATGTGTTGGTTGTGGTGATGAGATGCATGTGTTAACCTACACCTCTTGACTGTCTACTCCAGTCATGGGTGTAGAATAGACTGCCTCCAAGCTCACCTCTGTAGCTGCATCCCAGTCAATGTGTGAGGTGTTGTGTTAGGCAGGTTTGGCAGAGTACATGGCTTAGAGATTGCATTACCCCAGGATGGCCACATACACAAAGCTAACATTAGTAAACACCAGTAGCTAACTAGTGGACATGCCTGTATGAGCATTCAGTACTACAAATACCATGTACTGTATTTAGTTTACTTACTGCTTATGCAGATGTTTTAGACAGTGATGCTCACAAGTACATATTTGTGTTATGGACGTGGCAACACTAGCTATTACAGGAACATGGTAGTTACCTTTAGTAGCAGTCCCCCTCTGAGGGCCACATCACATCCTGATAGTTGAGTACAGATGATGCACATGTCAACAGGGCTGTATCCTTGTCTGGGTATATGCTCACATACCCACCAGAACCATGAGCTCTGTTGGCCACAGACACCCACTCCCCACACAGAGTCAAATATCAATAGACTCTGCTGCCAATATCAACATGATCAGGATATGATCAGATAGTGTAAGCCATCACCTATGAAGCAGCTATTTCACATGGGCAGCGGTTTCCTACATCTTACGCTCCTACAGCAGATGTCACACTAGAGTTAAAGATGATATGCACCCTGTTTCATTACCCATACTGTCCACATATTTCCAAGCAGCTGTTAGTCTGCCAGTGAGAGGTTAGGCTACACAAACCTAAATGTTCAACCATTGTGTCTCTACTATTAATATTCACTCTATGTAGGTGTGCACATAGCCATTTGGTACAGCCCTGTAACAAGGGTCAGTACACATTTGCAGAACATGTACACATGCACAGCTGTCATTGCTTGCAAACAATACTAGAGAGGTGGATATTAGGCAATGTGGGCCTTTATGCAAGACTCAAAAGTCAAACCCACCACTGTATATTGCCCAAGTAATCATAAACTGAGGGTAATGCTACTCAGCGCCAGGTGTCTGGACCTCACACTGCATGCACTCGAGGCACTCCTCTGTATGGAGAACATAGATATCTGTGCAGTAACAGGAACCTAGTTTAAGGCTCCAGAGAGCACCACAGCACTATCAGGCTATAACTCATACCACACCTTTCGGCCACAGAACCCGGACCGAAACACAAATGGCGGGGGTGTATCCATATTCATCAAGGATACTCACATCTCCAGGTTAGTGGCACAGCACAATGCATCACAGATCATCCAAATGCAACTAACAATGGCCAAAACTGCATTCCAAATTTTAGCTTGCTACAGATCACCCACCATGACCCAGAACTCACAATCTGCATTTCTGGAGACACTGGGACATATGAAGGTCCTACCAAACACCCTAATACTCGGTGATTTCAACTACCCAAACATTAACTGGGAGAACTACTCAAGTACTAACTCTCTTGCCCAGCACTTCCACGAATGTATACACTCAAATGTCCTGGATCAACTGGTCAACACCCCCACCAGGGGGAACAACATATTGGACCTGGTCATCACCAACATGGGCGACCAGTGTTCCACACCTGACGTCAACCCCTCGTTGGTTAGATCAGACCATGGACTAATCACTCTGGATATTCACATTCTTCCCACAACCCCAAACAAGGAAATCAATGTGAAATACTTTTCCAAAGCAAACTTCACATTGCATAACACCAAGGTTAAAAGGTTCACAGCCCTCACGACAATGGACAATGCTGACCAAGATGCTGAAACCTATACAAAGGCACTCTATGATCATCTGCAGGAATGCATGGATCATGCTATCCCAAGGCAAACCAAGACTCACTCCTCCAAGAAAAGGAAACCAGTCTGGTGGACCCCTGCCATAAACAGGCTCTACGATAGAAGGAGGAAACTAGTACAGATAAGAGCGAAATCCCTAGAAGGAAAGACATCCCTGATCAGTATCAGCAAGACACTACGATCCCTCATAAATTCTTCCAAGGCTAGCTTTGAAAGAGATAATTCCAAGGACTCTAAAGATGACCTCAAAGCATTTTTTAGCTATGTCAAAAACCTAAGTGGAAACTCTCAGATCTGCTCTGAGTTGGTGCAGACTGCCACACAATACACTGAACCGACTGATATTGCCAACATTTTGGCAGACAGGTTCAGTGCAAATTTTACACCCCTCTCACCCCTAAAGGGCCTATAACCATACCAGAAGAATGTACATCCCCAGCAATCACCAACACACAGGTTAAAACAGCTCTATCCAAAGCCAGAACACAGCCTCAATGGGACCAGATGGTGTTCTAGGATGTGTCTTACAAGAGCTCCAAAATGAACTAACCCCTCACCTAAGCACACTGTTCAAACATTGCCTCTCTACAGGCTACATACACACAGAGTGGCGCACAGCAACAGTTATCACACTCCACAAAGGTGGCACCACAACGGACCCCGGGAACTATTGCCCTATAAGCCTGACTAGCCTGGTCTGTAAGGCTATGGAGCACATCATCATGGATCTCATTCACAGACACATTTGGAACCTCCAAACCTTTGACCCCACCCAGTTTGGCTTGTTAAGGGCAGATCATGCCTCCTAAACCTGGTGGACATCTTTGAGACAGTTACCAAGGCATTAGATGAGGGTAAGGAGGTCCACACAGCCTACCTTGACCTTGCAAACGCTTTCAACACCATTACCCATTCTGGTATTAGAGACATACTGATCAACCTGAATATTAACCCCTACATCATTAGATGGGTTGCAAATTAGCTCATGGACAGAACCCACACAGTGAGAGTTACAGACCCTAGGTCCGACTGTAAAACAGTTACAAGTGGCATCCCACAGGACTCAGTCCTAGGACACCTCATGTTTGGTATATACTTTTAGGTACAGGCAAGCACAGGAGGACTATGGCTGAAAAAGTTTGCAGAAGACTGCAAACTAGGGGCCATAATTGATTCCCCAGCTGATACAGGCACTGTCCAGAAGGGTCTCACTGAGACGGATACCTGGTGTCAATATCATGGCCTCAAGCTGAATGCCAAAATGTTCATAGTCATCCCCTTTGAAAAAACAAATTACCCATGAACTACCACATAGGTGGTAGTCCCCTGCATACAGAAAAAGTAATAAGGGATCTGGGAACCCAAGTAGATAGCAATCTCTCCTTTGATAACCATATTGCCAAGGTGGTTAGAATATCCTTCTATGTGGCCTCCCTAATCTCAAAAGGGTTCGCATCCAGAACAAAGGAGGTCATTGTGCCTCTCTACTCATCACTTATTAGACCCATTAAAGAATACAACACCCCATTTGGGATGTACCTTACAACACACCTGCAACAGTTTGAAAGACCACAAAAGTACCTCATCAAGAGGATTACTGACCTCAAACAGATGACCTATGCAGCCCAACTAAAGAAACTCCAGCTGTACTCGGTTGCATACCGTGTATTCAGAGGTGATCTCTGCTTGACATACAAGGCCCATGTCCAACCCAGTATTGTTGGATATGCTCCACCTAAACAAAAACCCCTGACAGCCACATGCTCTAGGGATATAAACCTTACCACAACGATAACAAGGATGTGCTGGCGGGATAGATTCCTGACCCATAGAATCCCCATGCTTTGGAACATGATTCCAATGTACATCAGGCAGGGCCCCTCACTAGCATTCTTCAAGAGAAACCTTGACGGGTGGATGGAAGACAGAAATGTACCCCAGGGATCACTGCAGTGGCTCTGCTGGACAGAGGCACAGGGAACTAATGGCTCTGCTGTTCAGAGGCACAGGGAACTAACCTAAGGGGGTGGTGGAAGCTAGGCTTATAAATGCCCTTGGGCAGACAGCCTAGTACCTACCTATGAACCTATGAACCTATTACATGTCTTATGTGCACGGATAGTTAACTAGCTCTTCCATTTTACTTTGCTATCATGCTGATAAACTGTTGGATGACTACAAGTTACATGTATCCTGTTATTACGTATTGTAAATGCCAATAGACATAACTAATGTTTACCTAACGTAACAGTAATGCTATGTAAAATGTAATACATATTTGCCTATAATACTGTACATTACACAGTTATTGGAATAATATCCCACAATGCAAATCATTATTGCACAGTAGGCCCACCTTCGACATGTTATTCCCAGTAATACACCCATACATATGCCTACTGTTACAATATATCAACATATACTATCCCCTGTTATAGCACATACTTGTTGGACCAACCCTGCCACTGACAGTGGCTGGAGAGGAATTGTTGGGTTCAAAGCACTTATATAGCATCCTTTGTGGTGTAAGAGGAGTTTGCCTTGTGACCTACAGCAGTACACACATAAATACTACAAGCATTACTATGCTCAACAATACATCACTACAAGATAACTGTTTCCACTATATGCATTGCGTACACTTTAATTATTACAGAACAGGTACTACATACACAGACATACCGAGTGTTCTACATACCTTATTAGTAACTTGAGGTGTTGTTGACTGTTATTTCAGTCTTTTTCAGTTTGTGTTTCAATCTTCTTTGTAATGTTCTGCTGGTATATACAGATGGTTTGAATGTGTGACAAGCCATCCTTTTATAGTTAAATATCGGTAACATGTGCTAGCCTGACCACCAATTGGTGTTCCAAAGTAGTTAATTACATGCACATCAGCTGTGCAGCTACTCCATTAGCCAGTACCATGGCAACAGTGATGTATAATTGAGTGCTCCACTTGGGTGTTATCCCTTTGCCTTACTTGTGAGGAAGGCAGCCTGGATGTGTTGTTTGTGATGTATTGCAACAGCTATATGGAGACAAACAGAGATATATTAGCTTCATGACTCCTATGGATTGTGTGTAATGCCTAGAAGATGTTGTTCTACATGTGAGTACAGCTGTTATATTTCCTGAATATTGTTACTCATGCAGGGTTTGTTTGTACCTGATACTTCTGCAGATGTTTCAGTCTGGCAAGGATGTTTGAGCAGCTCAAGGCTGTATGGCTATGCATGTAATGTTAGGGGGTTTACAGTGTGCTCACCAGACATCTTTGGTTTGGTGTAAATGTGTATCATACTGTGCTGATAATCAGTAATTGGTAACACTTCCTGGTGTACATACAACCCTCTGAAACAGGATTAGTGCAAACAAACTCTGTAACGTCAGCAGCTGTTCCATTGTATAACAACTATTTCACATAGGGCCATGTTAGTGTGTCTCTGACAAGGTATGTTAAGGCTTCAGCAGATGTTGTACAATAAGTGAATAATTTGTAATGTTATTACAGTATGTATTGTAATTCATTTGGGTGTGGGGGAGATGTTGGTGGGTGTACATAGCAGATGCAGGTGTGTAGGAACTGCTTTTATACATATTTTATATGTGTGAGGGTTCCTTTCATATTTGAACACCTATCCTTTAGTGGACGAATACTATGGTAATTGCAGGCTGATTCATTAAGGCACTGTTAAATGCTTCCTGTATAGCATGCAGGTGATGTTAGTCCTTGAATCCTTTCGGCAATACATTGGAATGTAATAAAGTGTTGCTACATGAAAGTTGTCTGTGTATTTTTGTCATAGGTATTTGCAGTCATTGGAGTTGTGTTGCTGACTGACCCTCTTTGGCTCATGTCCATAGCACATATTTGTAATACTGTATAGGCATATACTCTCCATATCCTTTGTTCATATAGTTTGGTCGTGGCGGAATGTGTGATTGCTATGGTCCATGTTATACTCATATATGAACACTTCAACCGCTGTATACGGGATACCTACGTAATCCCGAATGCACACAATCCCGACGCCCACAGTACCGGGCCCAGACTCCCAAACCCCACATTACCGAACACTCAAACTCGCAACAGTCAAACTCGAGAAAGTAGCACAAACACAGAACACACACACGCACACACAGACACACTGCTACCCACCACATCCAAACAAACCATCCTACACTACGCATGAGCAGGGGAGCAAGCCCCCCTACACCCACCATGTGGGAGGCTGCACCCCCCACACCCCCTCTACTTTGATTTACTTAGCTACCTGCCAGTCATGTCCCACCTTCTACATAGGATTAACTAAGAGAAAACTCAAACATAGAATTCACAATCATATTTACAATATAAAACGTAAAAATGAACTCAATGCATTGGCGAAGCATGTCTCTTTAAATAATGATCATGCCTTCGTATTTAGAGTTCTACAGATTGTTGATTCCAATGTAAGTGGGGGGGACTACATGAATTATTTAGAGCAGAAAGAGCTAGAATGGATTTTTAAGCTAAGAGGTCACTATCCACCAGGACTGAATATATATGTCTCCCTTAGATCCTTCCTGAATTCTCGTAGATAGTAGAAGCGACCTTTATGATGAGTTTTAGTTATGGTTGCTGTTTGATAGTTCTAGGTGTGATTAATTTGAGAGTATTTTTATATACATAAAAAGTTTTTATTCATTTAATATGATACTGTTATAGTATTATCTAAATGGACGTTTTAATGTTTATGTCTTTGTTCTGCTAGAATGTGCTTATGTTTTTAACACAGACACCCTTCCATACATTTTCACTTAGCAAGATCAAACATATAGATAAATTTCAAAATGTTATGTATTTATTTACTTCATATATTTATATTTTATACTTATGCTTTTATGGGTTATTAGATATTCCATATAATATGTGTTTTTTTGTTTGTGACAGTCATTTTTAAACCAAAGTAAGCTGTTACTTAATCGTATTTGTTGCTGAGAGAGGTTATTTTTTGGTGGAATTGATTAATGACATAATTATCATTTGTTTAATTGATTAAATGAATGTAATTGGAAGCTTTTGCTAAAGTATATAAACCTGATTAGTTCTGTCTTATATCATGGTCTGAAGAAGCGTATACTGCATACGCGAAAGCACTTACCCACTTTTTGCGAATAAAAATCTTTTATTGAGAACTTTGGTTTGCTCAGCTGCATATTTCCATGGTGCGTCTGTACGTTTTGTTGAACTTTTATATATCTTTTTTTTGTAACGCACAGACACTTTGGTTTGAGCAGTTTATTTTTCATACCCCCTCTACTTTAATTTTCTACCTCCGAGATTGCACAAACAGACACACAAGGCAAACCCACACCCACACATTACAGTCCCCCACAAACACACAACACACTCAGGACACACACTTACACACACTAAAGCCCTCAGAAACACACTTACACACAGTAACATACCTGAATCGCAACACTAGAAGCACTAACTCAAAGTCCCTTAACATCGGGATTTAAAAACTCGTGCTTCTGGTGTTTTGGTACTGTGGCGTTTCAGTCTTTAAGCCTCAGGATTACGCGCGTCGGTATGTCAAGCATTTGGTATTTGGTAGGTATCCCATTTATATATACCTCCATGGTTGTGTAGATGTTGTTAACCTATCTATATATCTACATATATATGTATATCCCTATATATCGACATATATCTCTCTCTCTCCCTCTCTCTCTATATATATGTTGATTTATATATATATATATATATATATATATATATATATATATATATATATATATATATATATGTATATATATATATATATATATATATATATATATATATATATATATATATATATATATATATATATATATATATATATATATATATATATATATATATATATATATATATATATATATAGCATACACCTTTCATTGGGTACATGGCGGTTCGTCCTATTTCCACACAATCCTCCCTTTTGTGTTTTAACCTGTCTGAATACACAGCTGCCGTCGGTACATCTTAGGTAACTTAGTGGTAGGTTAGTGTGAAGACTGTGTACATGGTTGTGTGTTCTAATCCTAGTAGTGGACATTTTACCTCTCAGAGCAGGCACTGGTAGTGCAAAGGTGATTAATGCATATTTCAACGGTTGTATGCTGCTTTGCCCGTGATCTGCACGATGTTCAGCAAATGTTAAACCTGTGTGGCGCTTATCCATGTAGTCATGTTTAAGTGCCGCTTACCGGTGCAATAACCTGCTTAAAAGTGCTTTAATCACCATGCATCCAACATCCCTTATTCGGGACCTCAAAATGACGTAACAGCCCTTGCAGGTCTTGAAACCAGGACCATGAACACCACAGTCACTGACTTTACCACTGAGGCATCTGAGATATGTACAACTTTTATGGTGTTTAGTATATACAGTGTACTACAGCCGTTCCTCACTACTGCAAACAAATGTGAAGGTCAGTTGGTGTACATATGTATGATACCTGTTAATGTTCATATGTTTGTTGAAGTCAGTGTTGTAATGTGACCTGACAGGGTGTATTATGGATGAGAATGGTTCTTGTTTTGTGTCCTTTTTACATTGTCCCCATACTCCATGTGTACCTCTCCAGTTAACGTATGGAACATCCGACACAGGCCCTCCTTGATGCATATTCCATTAGCCAGTGGTCCTCCCCCGCACCAATCTCCCCATAGATAGCAACCATTGCTTCTATGGGGAATTAGGTTAATATTAATAGTTATAATACCATTGCTGCATGTGTTTTGTGTACATTTCTATCCATTTGGATTGCTAGTGTGTCACAAAGTGTGTTCATAGATGTTTATATATATATATATATATATATATATATATATAGATGTTATATATATATATATATATATATATATATATATATATATATATATATATACACATACATATTTCTATGTCCACACATCAGTGAAATGCATATATATAGATATATTTAGTATTAATTTGTAACACTTATACATATGTAGACTTGTATATGTTGATTCACACATTACAGTACATTACAATGTACTATACATATGTACACAAAGTGACTGTCCCATTTTGGTCAGTACTGTGAAATGCCTGTAGTATAAGGTGTAGTCTAATGACCACTAAACATGTATACAGATTAGATGGCTTAGTGGTAGGTCCCATGACTATGGTGTGCATGGTCCAGGGTTCAGCACCTCTGATGTATTAGACATGTTTTACTACAGAATAAGGTTAATTTAAGCAGTTGTAAGCAGGTTTAAAGGTGTTTTTGTGACATTATACCAGCAGTTGTACACAGCTAAATAACCTTTACATCCTACAACCTGTGCACGCAAATAAGGCCACTTCTGCTAACTTCTCAGGATATATACATTTCAGTGACGTAACATCTCACTATGTGCTTACATAACATCACATTGTCTGTTAACTGTACCCTCCAGCACACATGGGTTTATGTGTGTTCTAAATGTTTATTATTCTGAGGAATACTACTTATATATATGCAAGCTGTGGTTAAGGTATACTATGTAACATGTAAAACATCTCTGACTTTATTGGGATTTGAACCACGAATGCACAGATATTATGCAAATGCTGTAGCCATTACACTATTGACATTAACATTCCTTCTGACTATTTCCTATGTCCATGAATCCTATGTGTAAGCTTGGCTACACAACAAGCGGAGTCACCCATACCCAGTGAGCCTCACAAAATACCAAAATAACACATGAATTGAGAGGCTATACATTAAAATCCTAACTACATTTGGCATAGCCTCTCACTGGCACACTTCAAGGGAAAACTTGATATGTGATTGGGCAACAGTATATACACCTCTGGGATCTTGTGTCTCAGAAATATACAGCCAGGGTGTGGAGCAGCCACTCCAGTTTTATAGCTGCAAGACCTGTTGGGGAAATTAAATGCTGTTGGGTTGTCATGTTAACATGCCCTTTTGAGATCACTATGTGCCCCTATCACCCTACACCACCCAAGTCTTCAACAGCTTCTAGCAATTCTGCCTGGAATCACCTCATTGGCTATGCTTGACACAGGCTCAGTTACTTCATCAATGGTGCAGATAAAGCCAACACACTGTAGCTATGCTAAATGCCCTTGGGCAGATAGCCTACTACCTATCTGTGAACCTCTACAGTGCAGGCCATCTCCAACATCATATGTGATTATACAGAGTTTTCTGATCACAATATACAGTGTAAAATCACCATGTAGTCAGACGAAAGTTAAGTACAGCAAGAGCATACAGACTACTGATACTTAATCACGCCAAAAGTCCATCTTGGAAGCTAGTGGACATGTATAGGTTTCAGGCTTTGTATTGCTTACCAGTAGGTTACCTACAGGAAAGATGGGACACAAGCACAGATGGGATACATGGCTGCAACAATATCATACCAACTTGCATGTGTCAGCCTAAGGCTTTGGAATGGTGGGCAAGGCTATTGGTGCCCCCATGGTGCCATTTTTAGGTAGGTCTCAGAGGTGAATCTCACCTCCATGAACTGCACAATAGCAAAATCAATGAGGGTCAGGCTACTCAGCACCAGAGGTAGTACTCACAACATGCACGCACTCACAGCACCCCTCAGTATGGACAACATCAACATCTGTTCTGTGACTGGGACCTGTATAAGGCTCCTGTGAGCACACAGGGAACTACCAGACTACAACCCATTACACACATTTCACCACTGAACATGGACTGGCACAGACATGGAGGGGGTGTATCCATATTCATCGGGGATACCTACACCTCCAAGTTAGTGGGGCGGCATGATACCTCTGTGATCATCCATGTGCAGCTAACATCAGCCACGACTGCAATGCAAACTGTGGGCTGCTACATATAACCCTCCATGACCCAGGAGCACCACTACAACTATCTAGAGACAGTGGTAAACATGACAGTCCTGCCAGACACCCTGTTATTGGTCATTGTCGGCTACTCTACACTTAACTGGATAACCTACTCAAGTATTCACTTCCAGGCCCAGCACTTCCTGGGATTTATCACCTCATATGGCTTGTATCAGTTGGTAGCTGGACTAACGAGAAGTGAAAACATACTAGAAGTGGTAATCACTGACATGTGCAACAGGTGCACTACAGCGGAGGTAAACTGGTCACTGTTTAGATCTGACCATGAACTATTCACTGATGATTTCCACTCCCAACCATCTCCCCACCCAAGGAACACACAGTGAATACCTTTCCTACAGCTAAATTCACAGTACTAATGACAGAGGTGGGAGGGTTCACAGCCCCCATGCTCAGGGATGACACTGCTCAAGATACAGACAGAATTACAAATGCACTCTATAAGCACCTACAAAGATGTATGGGTTGTGCCATCAATGGTAAATCAGGACTCACTACTCCTACACAAGGACACCAGTCTGCTGGACCCCTGCAATATCCATGTTATACAACAGAAGTAGGACAGTAGTCCAGAACAACAGCAAATCCCAAGACATGCAGACATCCGTGACCAGTATTAGTAAGACACTTATGCTACTCATGAAATCATCCAAGGCTGACATCCACAGGTAAATAGGCATGGATTTGGAAGATGACCACAAAGGCTTCTTTGGCTATGTCAAGGATCTAAGCAGTAACACACAGATTTGCACCGTGCTAGTGCAATATTGCACTGAATATACTGACCCTACTGATATCACCAACACACTTGATGATACATTCGGTGCAAGCTTCACTCCCTACAGGGCCCACAACAATACCCAAAATGTACAGTATCCCAGACATCAGAGACATACAGATGGCAGTGGCCCTTTCAAATGGCATGACAGAGTGTCAATGGAGGCAGATGGTGTCCCAGACTGCATCCTGCAGACACTACAAGACAAAGTGACCCCCGCCTAATATAGCAATTCAACATCAGCCTCTACACAGGCTACATGCCCATTCAGTGGCGCATGGTAACAGCTATTCCACTCCACCAAGGTGGTGACACAACTGACCATGGTAACTACCACCCCATAAGCCTGAGTAGCCTGGTCTGCACGGCTATGGAGTGCATCCTCATGGCACTCATTAACATAGACAATGGTAACCTCCAGACACTTGACCCAACCAAGGTCAGCTTGATTGAGTGGGGATCATGCCTACTGAACCTGTTTGACATCTTGCAGTCACCTAGATTTTAGGTGTGGGGTGTGGTAGTTCACACATACTACCTGGACCTCACCAAGGGTTTTGACACCAATCCCCACTCAGGTATTACTTCTAAACTCACCAGCCAGTGCATACACCCATACATCACAGGTTGGTTTGCCAACAGGCTTGCACACAGAACCCACATGGTAAGCCTAGCAGCCTCCAGGTCCAACTCTTGACCAGTCACAACTGGTGTCCCACAGGACTAAGTCCTGGGACCCCTACTGTTTCCATATACTTCTCAGAGGTACGGGCAAACACAGGTGGACTACAGCAGACCGTGTTTGGTGATTACTGCAAACTGGGAGCCATAACTGACAGTCCAGCTGTCACAGACGTTCTTCAAGGGGCCTCACACAGCCCAACACAGGGTGTCAGAGTCATGGCCTCCAGCTAAAGGCCACATACTGCATGGTCATTCCATTTTGGGAAACTACACACCCACATATTAACACATGAGTGGCAGACACTATAATTCAGATGATGTAATGGGTATGTGGGGACTACATTAGATAGTGATCTCTACTTTGACAATCATATCTGCGAAGTAGTTAGTACATCCTTCTATTTAGGCCATCTGATTACTTCAGGGTTCGCATCTAGACAGACTGAGGTTATTGTGCCCCTTTACTCATCAATCCCATCATCGAGTATGATAACCCATTTTGGATGCACCTCAGAAGACACATACAACAGCTGGAAGGGCCATGAATGTACCTCACCAAGAGGATTAATGGCCTCAGACATGTGTCCTATGCTGCCAGACTGCATGAACTCTTGCATTACTCAGTGGCATCTCATTTACTCAGAGATGATATTTGCTGGCCAACAAAGCCATGTCCAAGTCAGGCTTAATGGATATGCTCCAACTATGGGAATCCATGTCACAGTGAGCCACACACTGTAATGAGCTACACCTTGCCACAACCATAACTGGAAGATGCTGGAGTGACAGATTCCTGTCACAGGTACTCCCTATGCTTTGGAACTACATCCCTGATTACATTATACGGAGCCCCTCACTAACACTCCAGGGAATCCTTGCAGAGTGGGTGGAGAACAGTGGATACACGCCAGGGATCCCACAATTGGCTCTGCTCCACAGAGGGACAGTTAGTTAATCAATGGGGTGGTGACAGCAGACACATTTTGGCTAGGCTTATGAATGACCTTGGGCAGTTAGCCAAGTACCTACCCATGTACCTATGAATCTATACATACAGAATCGACACATGCTGATAGCTTAATTTACTGTTCATGTGTTGACTTACCTTGTGCCAATGGCAGTTGTGTGTACAATAGTTGAGGGCTGCCTATGTAGGATGCACAAAGTAGACCGCCTATACATGACAATTTACAGGTGGTCGTGTGTGTGTGCCATCCATGTTTACTGTGTGTGCAGGTGGAGAAGGGTGTCAGTCCCTAGGTGCCTACACTGTCAGTGTGTGTGCTATACGTTCGCTCTTTGCTAAGGCATGGGCATACTGGGCACGCCTCCGTCTGCCTACTGGGGCTGGCACAGGGTTTCGTGGTCTGAGTCCCTCTCTGCCTGTGGGGCCCTTGGCAATGGTGGTGGGCTGTGAGGGCCTTCACCAGTCTGTCCCCGCTGCAGCTGTTTCCGCAGGATCATATTGTGTAGCATGGCACATACTATGAAGATGTGGGCACATGTGCCTGGAGAATACTGCAAGGCTCCACCAGATATGTTCAAGCAATGGAACTGTGATTTCAACATCCCAAACATATGCTCTATGATGATTCTGGTTTGTGCGTGTAACTCATTATGGCGTTCTTGCATGGGTGAGTGTGCATTTCTGATGGGAGTCATCATCCATGGTTCCAGTGCATAGCCAGCATCCCCCATGAGGTGGCCATATGGGATGCCCCCCCTGGCAAATACCTGATACAGCTGTGAGGCATGCCATATGTGGGAGTCGTGATAGCTTCCAGGGCTGCCAGCACACACATCCATGATAATGCCATGGGCATTGCACACTATCTGGCAGTTTATGGAGGGGTACCCCTTGCAGTTTATGTATCGCCTACCCTGCTCACCGGGTGTTGACTTGATATGTATGTGCGTGCAGTCTATTGCACCCAGTACCTCCAGGTAGTCTGCCACACGATGGAAGGGACGCATACTGCTGGCCATCTCCTCCTGCATTCAGGGGAAGTATATGTGCTCATTGGCATGTTGTAACATGGCATCCAGGAACTAGTGGAGTACACTGGATGCTGATGCCTGTGAGATCCCTATGATATCCCCAGTTGGCCTTTGAAAGGTACCTGTGGCTAGTATTCTCAAGCTTACACATACCCTCATGTCCACTGGGATGGGTTCCCCTCTGTTATTTCTGACTCTGAGGTGTGGCTGGCACAGCTCAACAAGTTGCTGTATGGTGTCCCTGTCCACCCTGTAATGCTCTACTATCTCCAGATCATGTAGCCCCTGGTAGGTTACCCTGGGTCTGAACACTCTTCTCCTCCTATGGTGCCTGAGATGGTTGTCAGCATCATCCTTCACACCACCTTCAGTCTCCAACACATGCTGGTGAATCAAAGCTATGGCAGTCCCTAACATGTACATATTAAAAGTTCCCAGTCTGTATACACTAATGGTGCAGAGTGTCTGGGAATACACAAGTGTGTGTGAGGTGCTTTCACACTTTATACTATTGCGCTATGGATGCTGCTGGTGTAATTGAGTTTGTATGTGCAATTCCAGCTGCAGGGTATCTTAATTATGGGTTTTACAGTTGGTACTGCTATTGTGGGGCCTTTGGTGTTGAATTACGCTTGGCTGCCATGATTCATCTAGTGCCCTTTACTTCACTTTTCAATCCTATTCCCCTCCCATTGTCAGTCATGCATCCAGCTGCCGGCTTTCTTGTTTTGTACTTTCCCAACCCAGGATTGTGTTGCAAAATGTGTTATGTAGCTGATCTACTGCAAGTTTGCTTTGTTCTGCTGTGACAGTTCTCTTTTCTTTGCAGGATGGCACCTTCCCTTTCCTGTTCTGCAGGTAGCTGCTATCAGCCTTGTTAGCTGTTGTCAATGACCCACTGTGGGTTTCTAGGTGTTAATTACTCATTTGTACTCTAATTACCATGCTGCAGCATTTCCTTATTTTTTTCCCATATCCTTCCTGTTTCAGCTCTGGTGCGCGCCGCACACAGCCGTTTACCGGGTTTTGAGTGCGTTTTCATCCACGTTCACATGCACATTTGGTTACCTTGTGTGCTCTCAGCTAAGCAAAGCTATGGCTACTTCAACACACCCCTATCCTGCAGCTTTGCTCAGCAACAGGCAAACCGGATTAGCAATGCTTCAATGTGCTTACAGCTAAGGTGGCGCAACCCTCTCTTGATGTTATCTTTATCTCTAGGCCACACCTCGGTGTTGTAATGCTACACTATGAGGTACATCCTTACGATGGCGGGGATTCAGTATTACTCCTCTCATTTGCATGGCATTGCCTACTAATTCCTAGTTACCATGCACAACACTGTCACAGCCCCTTGGCAACCCTTGCGCCATGGTGGGGTGTAGCATGTGTGCCATTGACTATTATGGGGAATTCATGAAATGTGTTACATTGCAGTTTTATTCCATATAATTATATTTTCACTGTGATCCCATTTGTGCACTGATGCCCTGTGATTTAACTTCGCGTTAGTGTGGGCATGACATTAAATGTTCTTTTTTATATGTTGTGCATTTTTTTATGCCAATGGTTATATATTTAGCCATTGGCATATATAACACTATAATACATGTGTTTGGTCCACTGTCATGGCTCCAATTTTATGTTTGCAAAAATGTAAACCGTTTTTTTCGGTTTGCATTTCTGCATGCTTACTCTACACCTGCACCAGTTCCTGAATCGCTATATACCTTCATTTGCATGCTACTCTGCTGAACATGGGGTAATTAGCATACAGTCACTGGGAGCTGTGTGGGAGTAGCGTACATAGGTAGTGCATGTGGAAACAGCTCGTACCTGAATTGCTCGGCGGCCATATTTGGTGTTAGATCGCCGACACTACACCTGCACCTGGTGCAAGCTTCATGAATCCCTGGGAGAGTGTATAAATATTTGGGGATTGGTGAAGGGTCAAAAATAAAACATGAACAAATGTGAATAAAACTAAGTAAGGAATATTTTAGAGGACTAAAATTTATACTGAAAACAGCGCTGACATCTAGGAAGAAAGACTAAGCTATAAACCAATTGATCTTCTTGTCCTAACTTACAGTTTTTGAGTGATTGACTGGCCCCAAAAAGTGTTAGATTGGTTGGACAGGAAAACCAGAAAGATGCTTCATGCTTATCAAATGATTTATAAAAATCAGTGCATACCAAGACTACATATTTTATAGGCTTCCTCAAAATTGATTGCATGTATAGAGTTGCAGTCGTAGGACTGCATACATATCTGCTAACCTCACAAGACCCAGATGTAGTGAATCTTTTCAAACATGATGAGAATAAGTCTAAGATGACTTCCCTGCTTTGTTTAGCAGAAGCATATCAGTGTCAATCAAGAATGGAAATCAAACCAGAAGTCGATAAAAGCAGACAGGAACTGAATGTAACAAAAAACAAAAGAAGAAATATAAGGATCAGAGCAGAAGGTTGAGGTGGCCATGGTGGTGCAGCGATTAGCGTTGTCACCTCACCGCAAGAGATTCTCTGGTTCAATTCTCAGCTGGGGTGCCTTCTATGTGGAGTCTGCATGCCCTCCCTGTGGTAGCGTGAGTTTCTTCTGGGTGCTCCAGTTTCCTCCTACATTCCAAAGAGATGCAATAGTTGGATTGGACACTCTAAATTGGCTGTAGGTGTGAGTGAGTGGTATAAATAAACTACCATGGCAGGGCTAGCCACCCAGAAGTGTAAACCTTGGCTTGAGATGATTGTCACTGTTGAAGTGACACCCCAACCCAATGTGCAAAATGGGAAAAAGGGGTGGAGGATGGATGGATCAGATGAGAAGAAATGTGGAACATACATAAATATAGTTGCAAGTATAGAAAACACTTGGAACAACCTCATGTTGATCAGTATCAAATCCAGGAATGGTTAAGGAGAGGTAAATTTAAACTAAATGATGCAAGGTTAATATTGGCGGCCAAAGATAGTGGACTACATACATGTTGGTTTACAAAGACCATTGAACATGTGGGATAAACGGACAGATGTAGATTTTGTAAAACAGAATAAAAAACAGCTGTGCATCTTGTTGCTGGTTGTGATATGCTAATGACAGAAGAACTGTATACTGAAAGGCATAATAATTGAGCAAGACTGTTGCACTGGGGATTGTGCAAACACTGTAATACTGAAGTTATTGAAGTAGTTGAAAAACATTGGAAACGTGATCCACAAAGCATTATAGAAAATGCTGAAGTTTATATTACATGGGATCACCCATTACCAACAGTTCAAAAAACAGATATAGTAGTCCATGAAAAGAAGAACAAAATTAGCTTTGATTGTTGAAATTGCTACACCCAGTGACTACAGTGTCTTGCATACAGAAATGCAGAAAGTCATAAAATACCAGGATATGCAGGCAGAAATGAGGAAGAAAGATACCCAGACAGATCCAATAGTAGTAGGAGCAACGGGTCTTATAAAAAAGAATTTGCAACTGTACTTACATATGTTACCAATACATGTAACTCCATATGAATTGCAGAAGGATTCGGTACTGGGCACATTGTGGGTGCTGAGAAGAGCACTTCTGGCTGACAGCAAAGACTGAAGCAATACTAATTTCATGAACTTTAATCATACTTTGACTTAGGAATGGGATCCATCCCTGTCATGGTATTAGAAACCTAAAAGACTTAGAGAAATTAAAGAAATGAAAGAGAAACATCCAGTAAGAGTGACAGTACAAGTGGAAACAATACCATTGTTTCTGTTCCATTAAAACAAAATGGAAACCCTCTCAGAAACATATAAAGCCAATGAATTCTAGCTCAAGCAAGTTGGGGTTCATCCAATTACATGTTGTCAATAAGTTGGGAAGTCAAGTTATGTTGCACTGTGTTTGGAAAGTCTGATACACAGTTGTTACTTTTGTATGGAGTTTCACACAAGCTGCAGATGAATGAAGTAGAAAAATGAGGATGGTGCTGACAAAGAACCAAAAGACTTAAGAAATTGATATCAGCTAGGAACTACAATCCAAGATCCACAAGACAAAGTCTATCAGCCTTGGGCCACTCATTCACCTGCTAAATCCAGAGCTGTAAAGTCAAAACAGATCACTTCATTAAAATTCATTCCTGGTGCTTGCATATAAGCAGACCTCTCCAATTTAAAATCCTCTATAGGAATTTGGTCTCTATAATCTCCCACTGTTCACAGCTGCTGGAAGAGCTGCCAATTTGTGCAGAGGGTGGTACCACTGCAGGTCATCTAACAGTATACTACTAAATGACCTTTATGTGTCTCTCACTTACTACTTCCTATCTAGAAATTGTGTTTCCTTGCCTTACATAGCATAAGCTAGATTCAGACCTGCTGAATCTAGACTGTTTGGTATCACTGTGCTCTTAGACCAGCCATCTTACATTAAGAGAGCCTTCCTGCACACTTGTGGCAGAATTGTGTAGCTCAGGACCCAACTGAGTTGGGGATTGCTGGAGAAAATTTCAATTTGGGGCTTTCCCACTGGTAGTTGTGTTAAATCTGTTCAAATGTGCCTATATATAATCCTCACATTTGCACTGCACTTTGTTAAATGTATTTAGTTGAATTATTGCTTCATTTTTGCAGTTTGTGACTAAATCCAGCTAGCCCACTTACTTCCCAAATACCACATTCAGAAAAATCCTGCCACAATGGACGGGCAGTTTCCCATCATTTCTCCTGCCAGCTTAATTGATATGGCCATCTTGAGGCAATGTAGCAATTATTTCATGTATACTGGCAATCATTTACTCCTATGTGAGAGTTGCAAATACACTGTGGAATTGGAGTCAATTCTCTCATGTAAAAAAAAACTAGACAGCAAACGGGTTGTCAGCACACATGCTTCACCTCCCACAAAAACCTCACCTCTCGCACAAAACAAGGTCAAAACACATAAACCCACATACGTGGAGGTACTCACTAAAAATCTACCAAAAGAACAGAGTCCTCCCAAACGCACACCACCCACAATCACCCCTAAGCATAAAGAAACCACTACACATATCAACATACACATTTGTGTCTAATCAAATAAGCCCCAAGGCAAAACACATCAAATGTCTTGGTCACAGGCAACTCCATAGTGAGACATACAGATGTCCCACTAAGTACACTGGATAAGGAGAAGGTCAAGGTCAACTGCCTATCAGGTGCCAGGATCTAATAAATCATGCATGGACTCAAGTCACTCAACAACAAGCAACATTATGACTCTGGCATTGTCCATGCTATAGTGAATGATTTGAGACGTACCTCTCTGGACTATATGAAGATAGATATGATGGAACTCTCTGATTATATGCCCAGACAGGTATGTGCCTAGCCCTAAGCAGTATCCTACCCTCACCCAGGATGATGCCACAATATAAACAAAAAATGATTGACTTCAACAATTGGCTCAGCTTCTGGTGTCAGCTCAGGGGGATTCAGTACCTGTCAGCCTGGAAGGATATGGTAGACAGACCTCACTGTTTTGCTGCCATCAACTGACCCTGGGAGCTACAGGCCCATAAGTCTAACTAGTTTGTTTGCATCACTTTCAATCTTAAAACATTGAATGGCTATCTTTCAACCCATGCCACTATTTGAAGTATTAACTTACAAATGTATGGATATAGTATTGCCTAAA
Source organism: Protopterus annectens (assembly GCF_019279795.1). Classification (NCBI taxonomy): domain Eukaryota; kingdom Metazoa; phylum Chordata; order Ceratodontiformes; family Protopteridae; genus Protopterus; species Protopterus annectens. Next base: position 1,105,150,681 of record NC_056727.1, read on the forward strand.
AAGGCAAAGTTATCTTAATGTAATACATAGAAATTTTTAATAATTACATTGCAAACAGTATGCATAGCTACACTCGTGTAGAAATGAAGTTGTAGATATGAAAAGTGGACTTAGGGGATGGTGTAGTCATCTCTGATTTAAAAACAATATCCAGAGTATAGAGTACAGGTTGATACAGCACATGCCCACCTAACTGTAAACAACCTGACACACATACACACACACACACATACAAGTCTACCATGTTGGGTATTGAATGTCATACCTATCTAGTTTATACAATCTAAAGAGCATTGTATTACTCACAAGCACCACAGGTGAAGTTTGTCAATTAAGGGAAAAGAGTGCACTCTTATCAGCATGACCTCATCAGTGTGTTTCATACAGGATGCTTCTGTAAAATTAGAGATAAGGGAGCTGTGAGAACAGTAAAATGCATTATTTTCAGGAGAAATGGATACACACATTTTCTCACATGCACATCTTCCATGCTGGGCATCAAACTTTCAACCTAAGTAATATAATCTAAAGAACACTGCATTAGTTACATGTGCTATAGGAGAATTCTGACTCAGGGTAGAAACAGCACTTTTTTCAGGATGATTTCATTAATGTGTTTCAGAGAGGATGTTTCTATAAAAATATTTATAAGGGGAGCTATGACAACAGTTAAATGTATTATTTTCCGGAGACATGGATACACCCCCCCAAGTGATACACAAATTCTCTCACATACAAGTATTCCATGTTGGGCATTGAATATCCTATCTATCTCAGTTACACAATTTAGAAAGACCTTTATTAGTCACAAGTGCCAGAGGATAAGTCTGACTCACTGAGAGAGTGCACTTTTCTCAGAATGACGTCATCAGTTTGTTTCAGAAAGGATGTTTCTGTAAAATAGGGATAAGTGAGCTGTAAGAAGAGTTAAATGTGTTATTCTCAGGAAAAGTGGATACTCCATCAAGTGATGTACACATTTTCACACACACACACACACACACACACACACACACACACACACACACACACACACACACACACACAGACACACACACACACGCGCACGCACACACACACATACACACACACGTGCACGCAAGTCTTCTATGTTGGTTATTGAACCTCCTACCTATCTAGGTTATTCAAGCTGTGTAGCAATCTACTAGTCGCAAGTACCACAGAAGAAGACAGGCAATACCTATGTGAAATTGGACACTGCAGTATTTGTAAAAACAATGCTTTAATGAGATGGTACTGTGCATCCTAGGTCATGCAACAAACGCATATGTGTGCACAAGACAGTGTAACAGCACTACGATTGTCACAGATAATGACATGATTTTATAATGAAATGTAAATACTGTCCTGACTGTACTGTGTTACTGTGATAGACGTTGACATGTTCCACATAATTGGATGATATGCACATTGACTGTTAAACACCACTGAGTTATCAAACATTGCTGTGACTTCTTGTCAGGATGATTGCATACATGTCTAATACTTCCAGTATGTGCATAGGCAAGACAAACATGGAAGTCATACATAGGACAGTGCACTGCAGAATGACAGTGATGGATTCTATGAGGATAAGTTAAGCAAGCTAAGTATAACACTGTATAGCAGACATATACTTAAAACTAATTGAGTCAACACCATTCAAAAACCATGATCATCTTCTGGCAACAGTAATACAGACATACAAATGTTGTGCAACAGAAATTTATAATTCTTTGATCTTCTCTTTTTTATTGTACTCTTTGAGCACAGCACTGTTAAGTTAATTTGGGCTGCTGATGGCAAAGTGGTAGAGAGTGCATAATCATATCTTGAAGTGCTGAACTTACAGGGGTAATTAGCAGTAGTCTATGCCGCTCTGTGCTGACTTTCATGCAAAGATCTTTACAGAACAGCTGTCACAATATGTACCAGGAAGATTACTGTAACAGAAGGAAAATGATGTGTGAATTAAGTTTTAGACAACATTTACAGACACAGAAGTCAGGAAAAACTGTCATGAAACATTGCCATTCATATGTATTTGAACATTTTCAGCATGCAAAGAAAAACATTTAGACCTGTATTATCTTAGCACATTTAGAAATTCATATTTGTGAAAGTTAATATTTGGCAGTGGATTTCACCAAATATGACTATATGTAATCATCTTTATTACCCTACTAACCACTGTAATCCATGTATCCAACTCTTCATCTTGTTTAAAATTACATTAAACTGAATAAACATAGCTCAGCACAGCAATGTGAAATGAGACAGAGTAATGTGGACAAAGACAATCAAATTCAAAGATATTGCCATAAGCTTTGTACTTCTCTTCAGCGTTCTTTGCATATGGTGCCCAGTGCCAGACATTGTGCAAATGCAGAGGTGGAAGACTAATGAGAAGGAAGGGACAAGATACATTGACAGGGTGACATGGAGGCAGTGACAATGTAATATTGCTAAGGAAGGATAACGGTGGCTCACAACAATATATAGCCAACAGGTACACCTAAAGTACTGAACCAAAAGCACTCAGCAACACTAAGTAACTAGTTTAGGGTTGTGGTATATTGGTTAAGGTAGTTGCCACATTGACAAAAGGTGCATAGTTTGGTTCTCTCTTTTGAGAGTAACTGGCTAGACTTAAAATAGCCCACAAGGGCAGCTATGTTTGTACTTACCTATGAATGAAGCTAATGGCTGGAATAGACCCCTTGCAATTATTCAAAAATCTTTCTACACATTTGAGCATTACCTCATCATGCCACAAAGGAATCAGTATTACACAGCATTGATGTAACACTATTGAAGCACACTGACAACTTATTAAAGAAGGAAGGGTGAAAAGAGAGTTTGCCAGACAGATGAAGAGAAGAAGAGCAAAAACGTGTTTTGTATGATATGTAGGAACATCTCTATGGTGTTTTAGCCTTGCTTATTAAATTGTCATTAATCTGTCCTGCTTTGTACAATAACATGATTTCTATAGGTACAAATAAGGAGTGGGAGACTGCAATAAATATAAATATCTAACCAGGACAAGATTGGCTTACTAAGACTCCCTGTTATGGCTGCAGTAATTTTAAAACAGATGTCTTGCTGAATTATTCCAATGTTATGTTAAAGGAATGTGTTATATGCAGAACAATACAAATGTTTGCAATTAAATATATGAGAGGAGTATAAATTGACATACAGCTGTAATCAAACCCATGACACTATACCAAAAACAGGCTACAAATAGGGCAATAATCTCAACATGTCACATAGGAACTCTTAGTTTAATGAATTGAGCAGCCTAATAAATGTTACATTAACTGTTTCACAGTACTACCTTTAGCCTGCCTTTACGTATTCTGATAGCACAACAGATTTAAACACATTTGCACAACAGTAACCAAACCACTGCTGTATGTTCCAGGTTTGTCTTTACTGTTAAGGTTACACAAGCCATATCACTGGTGTTATCACTGAACATGCAATAATCACAGGGCTCATAACTATTTTTAATCCCTATAACACCTGTACCTGATTTTTTCTTAGAATGTCTGTGTGATGTCCCCACACTGGGCCAGTAATTAAGAAGTCTGAATCCTCAACACTGGCACTAGAGAGGAGTATTCACTTGGAACAAAAATGGATACACCCAGTATTTCCAGATGCAGCTCTCTCCATCAAGCACAATTTCCCTTAAGACCACACAGGGAGCACAGTCAGTTTGTAGGCCGGTTTCTCTCTCTCCCTGCCCAGATCCTGAATAACACTCCTCACTGGCACAGTTGTAGGGTTGAGTCCTCAGTCGAGTGTCCAAGCCAAGTCCTCCAGCACCCTCTCTGTGAAACCAGTGCTTCATGTCCCTGCTACAAGCAGCTGACACACAAACTCTTTAAGATCTGATTTGCAAACACACACACACACACACACACACACACACACAAACACACACCTGGGAAAGGCTGCCACAGATCCAGTAGCTATGCCGCCCTCTCCCCAGACATACACTGGCACCAGACACTCCAAAGTCAGCTACTCCAAGGCTCTTACAAGGGTAACCAATTATACTGAGTGAAATTAATATTAATACAAATATATATATATATATATGTGTGTGTGTGTGTGTGTGTGTGTGTGTGTGTGTGTGTGTGTGTGTGTGTGTGTGTGTGTGTGTGTGTGTGTGTGTGTGTGTGTGTGTGTGTGTGTGTGTGTGTGTGTGTGTGTGTGTGTGTGTGTGTATACTCTCAGAGATTAAAACATTCTCCAAAAGACCAGTCACAATGAAAAGTTTAAATATATTTAACAATAAATAATAAAAGAACATGAAAATGCTAAATATCTATTTACAATAAACACCAGAGTTTCATTCACAGGAAATATTAAAAATAACACAGGTGGACAGGTTCACACAGTTACAGAAAACAATGCTTAGCTATATCTTACTATATTTTCCTGACTGTTCTAAAGAATTATTATTCCCTGGTTACTTACTAGAGCAAGGCAAGATGAAGTACGTGAGTGGTCCTTCCTTGTCAGGTTCCAAAAACAGAGTGCTCTGAGACTTCAGTCTCACGTAGTATTAAACATTATTTTTAGCGATGGATTACAGAATGACATCACATGCATCTGGTCATCTGACTTCTAGTTCCCATGCTTTCCCCTTGGCTAGAAGCTGTCAGGATTTAGCACATATGTATCAATAACACACATGCACACACACACACACACACACACACACACACACACACACACACACAGAGCCTTGCTAAGATATGCTGCAGCTCCTGGAAGTCATAAAACAATATCAAACCTCCACCCTTCCAGAGTTGCAATTAGTTCACCTCAAAGACAATGCAGGAAGCTTCCTAGTACAGACTTTTCATCTCTGGCTGCATTGAGAACTGTAACAGTCTTTGTGGCCTAAACCAGGTAATTTAATTTCAAACTATTTTCAAAGTTTGAGATTCACCTCTTCTCTTTCAGTATCTTTTGTTATTTTAAACAGTTACAATAATGCATGCATATTACTTTTTTCTGTCTAGTAAGGTACACTGTTGGTACATTTTTAACACAAGTAGCTTTACAAATACATTTTTCAACACAAGCATCTGTATAAATCAGTTTGATATACCAATGACATACAATTCTTTACAAAATACCAGCTAGCTGTGCTGGCATATGTTTCACATTCTCCTGGCATAGCTGGCAATACCTCACATTGTTACATCTCTACCCCTTTGATGACTCACGTTAGTTTTTCAAGTCACCCTTGGAAAATGTTGCTTGAAAGGAATGAGCCTATCTGGGAATACATTAACCCATGCCCTGTCTTGATATCCCATCTGCATTGGCATTGCTGATCCCACTACAGTGCAGCACTGTCATATGGTATGCCTGCAACCCTAGGTTCAACCATAGTCATGTGGCATTTTGCTGGCTGGCTCACTGTAGCCATAGATTCCTCTCAGACTCCTCCCACATTCTACTGCAAGTACTTAGCACCAGAGCCACCCTATCATGGTAATGTTTCATCATGTTAACATGGTACAGTTTGCCTGCAGCCTCCTGGCTAGCAGTTCTACCATGTAGTTAACATCTCTGAACCTCCTTACCACTTTGAAGGGTCCCACCTAAGCTGCCTGCAGCTTATTGTGTTTGACAGGAATGAGAACCATACCCTGTTGTACCACAGCATACTCTCAAACTCAAGCACTCCTATCATACCAGACCTTTTTCTGCTGTTTGGCTGGATCCTTCCAGGTTCTCCTGGGCCAAGCCCATAAGCTCCCTAAGCCTTGTCCTGCAGTTTAGGACACATGCCACAACAAACTCCTTGTGGGATTCACACTCACCCTTCAACTCATCACGAATCAGATCTAAAGGCCCCCTCACTCTATGCCCACATAGCAACTCAAAGGGTGAAAAATCTGTGGATTCCTGAGGTACCTTTCTGTATGCAAACAGTAGATGGGCCAAATATTTGTCCCACTGTCCCTTAAACTGGCCTGCAAATCCTCATAGCATGGTCTTTAGTGTAGAGTTTAACCTCTACACAAGATCATTGGTCAGGGGATGGTAGGGTTGTTTTTTAGGTGCTTCACCCCACAGCTCTTCCACAGACAAGCCAGCAGGTCTGACATGAAACTGGCACCTCTGTCAGTCAGTATTTCTCTCAGGAAACCTACCCTGCTGAAAATATCTAGCAAAGCATTTGCCACCTTCTCTGCCTCAATGGAGGACAAAGCCACCGTCTCAGAGTATCTATTAGCAAAATCTACTACCACCAGGATATACTTCTTCCCTGTGGAACTTGGGGTACTCAGAAACCCCAGTATATCCATAGCCACCCACAGAAACAGCACCTCAATCATAGGTAAAGTTATCAAAGGAGCTTTGACATTGTCTCCTGCCTTGCCTACTTTTTGGCACTGCACACAGGTCATGCAATACCCTGTTGCATCCCTTCAAATCCTAGGCCAATAAAAGATCTGCATAATATATCTCTTGGTATGCTTTATGCCCATATGACCTGCAAAAGGAATGTCATAGGCTATGGCTGGAAATGCCAGATGGTAGCCTCTACCTCCAACCAACTCCTGTATTACCTCACCCTCTAACCCTCCCTCAGGGTTAACTCTCTATGCAGTAACCCTTTGATTCAGTATACAGACTCTCCTTTTCCTTGAGAATCAGGCACCTCCTTAGCTACCTCCCTAAAGCTTCTCAGTATAGGGTCCGAGAACTGAGACTTTCTCAACTCGATCTTTGTAACTGTTCCCAGCTCTCTTTCCACAGGAAGTCTGGTATACTCTGACAGTGGTACCTCATTGTCTGCCTGGATACTACCACTCAACTCTGCCTTTGCAATCACCCTGTCCATGAGAATACCAGTACATACCAGCAGCTGTGGCTCACCCTCAGGCTCACTTCTACACAGTAGCTCCCCTCCCTGAAACAGTCACCTCACCAGCTCTTGCTTCAAGTGTGAAGCCTTTCTAGGTCTCCCCAGGCTACCAGACCAACATGCCTGTCTCCAAGCCTGACTGCATGTAACTGCTTGCACACAAGTTACTGTATTATCAAAATCATTCCATATCAAGACATCTGCATGGATATCCTCAAACACACCTACTTCCTTGCTTCCTTTTCCACCTTCCCAGTCAAAGTCAATCCCGGCCAAAGGCATTTGGAATGGGGTCCCTCCTAAAGCTCTGACTGGAGTGGACTGCTCAAGCAAGTACTGCTTTTCTTTAACCACTGTAGACTTCACAATGGTTATGTCAGAGGCTGCATCTCTCTTAGTAGTGGCCTTGTTTTCTATCCACTATGATAGGATATAACCTCTGGTGATAGTTTAGTACCCCTATTGTCTCCAGACCACTTACCACTGGCATACTGGTATTCCCACTTTCTGGCTTCCCCATCTTTTGTTCCCCACCTTGTCTCTATGAACATCTATATGTTACATGGTCCCACTGGTTACATTTAAATCATATAACCCTTGATCCTGGCTGTGTACCTGAGCTAGTGGCTCCCCCTGTTACTGGAGGACTCTGTTGGGGTGGTTTAGGCTGCCCACCATGGGTTCCCTTATAGCCATGTGCAGCACTGGGTATCCCCTTTTTGTGCAGTGATGTTCTGCTTGCTAAGTATAGATTCCCCTTTTTCCACAGCTCATCTGCAGAGTTACACTCCTGGTCTACCAAACAGATGTTCATGTCCTCAGACAAAGTGCTAAGGGCTTGTTCCCTCACCAAAAGGTCTGCCAGCCCTTTAAACGTGGTGACCTGACAATCATTCACCCACCTATGAAAATAAGTGCTTAACTCAACAATATAATCATACACATGTGTTAATTTAAAACATTCAAGCAAACATTTCTTTACTTTATTATAGTTTAAACAATCAATATCAAACCATTTAGAAACAACAGTAACAGCTTTACCTTGGAGTAAGGGGGTTTAGGAACCATACCCATTGCCTCTAGTCAACATTATATTGTTTACACACTCTATCAAATATATGAATAAAACTATCAAAATTATCACTTTCTGTAATTTATGGATGAAATTTGATGACCTTTATTGCTTCTGGGGGTTTGGTTATTCCCTTCCACATAACCTCCATGACCCTGGCAAAGAGTCAACATCTTCCTCTCATGTTGATGCTGCTTCTCATTTTCTTCAGCCTCCAAATGCTGCTGTCTTGCTGCTGATTCTAATTCCATTTGTTTCTCCTGCTGCAGTCTCTCCACTGACTCCAATTCCAAACATTTGGCCCTCAGTTCAAGTCTCTTTAACTCCCAATGGATTTTTAAGTCCTCTGAGGAAAGGCTAAATTGTCCTGTTTCTCAGGGCTGTACATTCCATCACCAGACTGGCTGTTTTCCTGGCTGCTAGTCTAAGCTGTGACTAAGACTGAAATCATTTTCACTTTAGTCAGGTTGGCATACACCAGTCCTTTGGCTTCATGTACCTTGTCAACTGGTTCTTTGTCAGCCTGCTGACATCTTTGTCTGCTTTCCCTGACTAAACTAAACTAACAAAAAATAGATAAAACTGTTGTGAAATGAAACCCTGTATGTTCACCTTCCGGCTGCTGAGAGGGCACACCTTTAGTGACAACTGCCTACCAGTTACAGAAGTTCAATTAATATCCCACCACTGCTCACCAATATGTGACATCCCCACTCTGGGCCTGAATCCTCACCACTGGCACTGGAGAAGGATGTTCACTTGGAACAAAAATGGATACATCCAGTATTTCTGGATGCAGCTCTCTGCATCAAGCACAAATTTCTTTAAGAGCACAGAGGAAAAAAATAAGTCCAGGGGAAGTTTCTCTCTCTCTCTCTCTCTCTCTCTCTCTCTCTCTCCAGATTCCCAATAACACTTCAAACTGGCACAACTGTAGGGATGAGTCCTCAGCTGAGTGTCTGAGCCTAGTCCTCCAACACCCTCTCTGTGAAACAAGTGCTTCTTGTCCCTGCTCCAAGCAGCTGACACACCAACACACACACACAGTCTTTGAGATTTCATTTGAGCACACACACACCTGGATAAGGCTGGTACAGATCCAGTAGCTATGGTGCCCTCTGACCAGACTATAGGGTAGTTACACTGCCACCAGATATTCTAAAGCCAGCTGCTCCAAGGCTCTTACAAGGGCACCCAATTATATGGAGTGAAATTAATATTAATACAAATGGAAGTGGTACTTGGCCAATGTGATAAGGCTTTCAGGAGTGGCCAGAGCTGTCACCAAATATATATAAGTACTCTCTGAGATTAAAACATTCTTCAAAAGACCAGCCATAATGAAAAGTTTAAATATATTTAATAATAAATAATAAAAGGACATGAAATATTAAATATGTATTTAAAATAAACACCAGAGTTTCATCACAGGAAATATTAAAAATAACACAGGTGGACAGGTTCACACAGTTACAGAAAAACAATAATTAACTAATCTCACTATATTTTCTTAACTGATCTAAAGAATTATTATTCCCTGGTTACTTACTAGAGCAAAGCAAGATGAAGTAGGTGAGGGTTCCTTCCTTGTCAGGTTCCAAAAACAGAGTACTCTGAGAGACTTCAGTCTCACCTAGTATTAAGCATTATTTTTAGTGTTGGATTACAGAATGACATCACATGCATCTGGGCATCTGACTTCTGGTTCCCATGCTTCCCCCCCTTGACTAGAAGCTGTCAGGATTTAGCACATATGTGTCAATAATACACACATAGCCTTGCTAAGATCTGTTGCAGCTCCTAGTAGTCATAAAGCAGTTTCAAACATCCACCCTACCAGAATAGTAATTAGTTCACCCCAAAAACAATGCAGGAAGCTTCCTACTGCAAACTTTTTGTCTCTGGCTGCATTGAGAACTGTAACATACAATCTTTAAGGCCGAAGCCAGATAATTTAATTTCAAACTGTTTTCAAAGTTTGAGATTAACCTCTTCTCTTCCAGTATCCTCTATTAAAACATATGCATTTAAAGAGTTACCATAATGCACGTGTATTTCTTTTTCTGTCCAGCAGGGCACAATATTGGTACATTTTAATACAAGCAGCTTTACAAATGCATTTTTCAACACAAGCATCTGTACAAATCAGTTTGATATATGAATGACATTAATTCTTTACAAAATTTCAGCTAGCCGTGCTGGCATATGTAACACATCCACTGCCCTACTTCTCTGGCATAGCTGGCAATACTTACATCATCAGTCTGTTACAGTAAAAACATTTATACCTTGACAGAACCTGATATAACTGCTCTGCTATAAGAAACAGTTGCCTTTATTTCAGTAATATGGATTGGAATTGTGCATTCTAACTCAATGGGCCAGCAGAGTAATCCAGGCTGCAGAGAGCTGAATAAGCGACTTTTCTTGATACTAAGTATATTTTTGTTGCTTTCCACATCTGAATACCTAGCAACTGTATTTCGCCTGCCTTTCTGTTACATTGAAGCTGTTTTTACTGCATTTAACTTAATATTGCACTTGGAATCCTTGTTTGTTACTATTTGACTGTATTTGTAGCAAATTCTTCTGTGTAAGCTGTAGTAGCTGATTCATAGCATTTATAAGTGTTGCTGTACCTGTTTCTGCCTGTTTTGTGAAAAAAAAAAGAAAAAAAGAAAAAATATCCCTTGTTTTTCCTGCTTTACTAGTTTAGTCCAGTTTCAGAGTTGCTGATTCCTGGGCTTTGGTTGTAGTTCCTGTGTACGGTTTCCTTGCCTTATTTGGGGGAAGGGAAGCTACCTTGCTTTCCTGCTTTACTAGTTTAGTCCAGTTTCAGAGTTGCTGATTCCTGGGCTTTGGTTGTAGTTCCTGTGTACTGTTTCCTTGCCTTATTTGGGGAAGGGAAGCTACCTTGCTTACCAGTGGGAGTGGGAAGCATTGAGCTGCCTTTTGTCCAGTTTTGTGAGGTTTCAGCCAGTAACTAGTAGTTTATTGGTCGTTTTGGGCCAGTTTCTAGCTTTTTCCAGCCCCCTGGTATAAAACTTTCAGCTTGTACTTACTCAGCACAGACTCCACGTGGGCCAGCAGAGTAATCCAGGCTGCAGAGAGCTGAATAAGCGACTTTTCTTGATACTAAGTATATTTTTGTTGCTTTCCACATCTGAATACCTAGCAACTGTATTTCGCCTGCCTTTCTGTTACATTGAAGCTGTTTTTACTGCATTTAACTTAATATTGCACTTGGAATCCTTGTTTGTTACTATTTGACTGTATTTGTAGCAAATTCTTCTGTGTAAGCTGTAGTAGCTGATTCATAGCATTTATAAGTGTTTGCTGTACCTGTTTCTGCCTGTTTTGTGAAAAAAAAGAAAAAATATCTCTTGTTTTTCCTGCTTTACTAGTTTAGTCCAGTTTCAGAGTTGCTGATTCCTGGGCTTTGGTTGTAGTTCCTGTGTACTGTTTCCTTGCCTTATTTGGGGGAAGGGAAGCTACCTTGCCTTCCTGCTTTACTAGTTTAGTCCAGTTTCAGAGTTGCTGATTCCTGGGCTTTGGTTGTAGTTCCTGTGTACTGTTTCCTTGCCTTATTTGGGGGAAGGGAAGCTACCTTGCTTACCAGTGGGAGTGGGAAGCATTGAGCTGCCTTTTGTCCAGTTTTGTGAGGTTTCAGCCAGTAACTAGTAGTTTATTGGTCGTTTTGGGCCAGTTTCTAGCTTTTTCCAGCCCCTGGTATAAAACTTTCAGCTTGTACCTACTCAGCACAGACTCCACGTGGGCCAGCAGAGTAATCCAGGCTGCAGAGAGCTGAATAAGCGACTTTTCTTGATACTAAGTATATTTTTGTTGCTTTCCACATCTGAATACCTAGCAACTGTATTTTGCCTGCCTTTCTGTTACATTGAAGCTGTGTTTACTGCATTTAACTTAATATTGCACTTGGAATCCTTGTTTGTTACTATTTGACTGTATTTGTAGCAAATTCTTCTGTGTAAGCTGTAGTAGCTGATTCATAGCATTTATAAGTGTTTGTTGTACCTGTTTCTGCCTGTTTTGTGAAAAAAAAGAAAAACATATCTCTTGTTTTTCCTGCTTTACTAGTTTAGTCCAGTTTCAGAGTTGCTGATTCCTGGGCTTTGGTTGTAGTTCCTGTGTACTGTTTCCTTGCCTTATTTGGGGGAAGGGAAGCTACCTTGCTTTCCTGCTTTACTAGTTTAGTCCAGTTTCAGAGTTGCTGATTCCTGGGCTTTGGTTGTAGTTCCTGTGTACTGTTTCCTTGCCTTATTTGGGGGAAGGGAAGCTACCTTGCTTACCAGTGGGAGTGGGAAGCATTGAGCTGCCTTTTGTCCAGTTTTGTGAGGTTTCAGCCAGTAACTAGTAGTTTATTGGTCGTTTTGGGCCAGTTTCTAGCTTTTTCCAGCCCCCTGGTATAAAACGCGCTAAATGCGCGTTAGCGTGGAGCTGCCACTGTTGCACACTAGGGCAGTGCCGGTTAAGCAGGTTTAAACTATTCGGGCTACCTAAAGTCCACTCTTCAAATTTTCCCTTAAAACTACCTTCCTCGAACTATACTACTGATCAAATCAGCGTATCCTATAACTAAAAAGATCAACTCTACTTGACTCCAAGTAGACTATTCTCTATCTATTAAACCTAGCACTTGCTCCTACAGTACTTATTACCTTGATACGGCACTCTTGTCATAGATAGTACCCCAAAAAGCAACCCCCCATTTCTCGGTCACCCACGTCCCCCGGAATCTTTTTTTAAAGTTTTTCGTCTACCCTTCTAGCATGTCGAGGGATCAGTTGCTAGTGTCCTCTCCTGCTCAGCTGGTGAACCTGGGAATATTGAGGCAATGTTTCAATTGCCTCATGTACACAGACAACCCTTTCCTCCTCCCACAAAACACAAATACATGCGAGAGATGCAACTATACGGCCAAACTGGAGGCTGAGCTCTCTCAACATAGGACTGGCAAGACCAGTCAGGAGGAGAAGGTTACCACACACACTATAGACCCAGTCTCACATAGTACCATTACAACCTCAAATCATACACATAAACACACAAAGACATACTCAGAGGCTCTGATCAAAAATCTACCAAAACAGCAGAGGCCACCAAAGCAGACACCCAAACAACCACCACCTCAGAACACAACACCCGCAACACATAGACCTCACAGTCAGAGTGTCAAACAGTCACAGCCCTTAAGGCCAAACACAATGCCAGACACACTAGTCATTGGTGACTCCATAGTCAGACACACTGATGTCCCGCTCACCAGACTGAGTAAGGAGAAGGTCACAGTAAGCTGCCTGTCGGGCGCTAGAATCCGCCACATAACGCAAGCACTCAGGTCTCTCAACAGCAGGTACAAATATGACTCAGTCATTGTCCACGCTGGTGTAAACGACCTGAGACGTACCTCCTTGGACTACATGAAAAGAGACATTGAGGAGCTCTCTGATTATGTAGCCCAGGCAGGTATGACCCTGACCTTGAGCAGTATCCTACCTTCACCAAGAATGATGCCACAATACAGAGATAAGATGATCAGCTTTAACAATTGGCTTAAACACTGGTGTCATTCAAAGGGGATCCAGTATCTGTCTGCCTGGGATGACATGCTGGACAAGCCACGCTGCTTCAAGGGACGGCTTGCACCTGTCACCCTGGGATTCGGATATTGGCAAAGGCTCTTGCCACCCCATAGTGCCTTTTTAGGCAAGGCTCAAATTCTAAACCTACCACCCTAGAACACAAAAAGGAAAAAACTAAGGGTAATGCTGCTCAATGCCAGAAGTCTAAATCTCAAAATGCACGCACTCGAGGCCCTTCTCAGTATGGAGAACATCGATGTCTGTGCTGTGACAGAAACCTGGTTCAAGGCTCCTGAGAGCACCCCAGCTATCAGGTTTTACCTCATATCATGCGTTCCGGCCGCAAAATCCGGACAATACCAAGAAAGGAGGGGGTATCCATATTCATCAAGGACACCCACACCTCAAGACTGGTGGCAACGCACGATGCATCGGAGACCATCCAGGTGCAATTAACCATAGGCAAGACTGCTCTGCAAATTGTAGCATGTTACAGGCCACCCTCACAAACTCAGGAAACTCACATGGCCTTCCTGAAAACACTAGAGGGATAAATGTATCACCAAACACCATCATACTAGGTGACTTCAATTACCCTAATATAGACTGGGAACACTACTCAAGCCCAAACACCCTAGCCCAAAAGTTCCTGGAATTCATAAACTCAAATGCCATGGAACAACTAGTCACCATCCCCACAAGAGGAGATAACATACTTGATCTCATCATCACGAACATGGGAGCACAATGTTCAACACCGGAAGTATACCCTCACTGGTGAGATCAGATCACAAACTAATCTCGCTGGAGGTCCTCATCCCACCCCCACCTGAAATAAAAGACCACAGTAAAGAACTTCTCAAAAGCCGACTTCACACTTCTAAAGACTAGTGTGGTCTCCTTTCAGGCCCCGAGCGGCGGAAAACAATACTCAAGCCACTGAATCACTTACAAACGCCTTCTACCAGCACCTGCAGGACTGCATGGATAAGGCAATCCCAAGCAAAACAAAGACTCTTTGTACCAAAGGCAAGCGTCCAGTCTGGTGGACCCCAGCCATAAACAAACTCTACAACAAAAGGAGGAAGCTACTACAAGATAGAGCAAAATCCTTAAAAGGTAAGACACCCTTGATCACTATAAGTAAAAACTAAGAGCTCTCATAAAATCATCCAAAGCAAATTTCGAGAGAAAAATAGCTAAAGACTCAAAAGACAATCATAAGGCCTTCTTTAGCTATGTTAGAAACCTAGGAGGAAACTCCCAGATATGCTCAGAACTAGTTCAAAATGATGTGAAGATTACTGATCCTACAGACATTGCCAACATACTGGCTGACAGGTTCAGTGCAAACTTCTCCCCCCCCCAAAGAGGGATATCTATACCAAAAGAGTGCGGCCCCCAAACATCTCCAGCCCAAGTGAGAACTGCTCTCTCCAAAGCAAAAACACAGCATCCATGGGACCCGATGGTGTCCCCGGCTGTGTGCTCCACGAACTCAATGAGGAATTAAACCCACAGCTAGGACAGCTGTTTAATCAAAGTCTTACCTCTGGATACGTACCCAGGGAGTGGCGCACTGCAACTGTGGTCCCACTTCACAAAGGCGGTGCCTCCACAGACCCTGGAAATTACCGGCCCATTAGCTTGACAAGCCTTATCTGCAAAGCCATGGAGAGGATCATAATGGACCTCATAAATAAAGACATAGGGAATTTTCAGACTTTGGATCCAACCCAGTTTGGCTTTGTCAAAGGCAGATCATGCCTTTTAAACTTGGTTGACTTTTGAAACAGTCACCAAAGCCATTGATGAGGGAAAGGCAGTCCATACAGCCTACCTCGATCTGGCTAAGGCCTTCGATACAATACCCCACTCGGGTATCATTGAAAAACTCATCAGCTTAAATGTTAACCCATACATCACAAGATGGGTTGCAAACTGGCTGAGTGACAGAACCCACAGGGTCAGAGTTGCTGGCGCCATGTCAGACTCAAAGCCTGTCACAAGTGGTGTCCCACAGGGCTCAGTCCTGGGCCCACTCTTGTTTGGCATCTACTTTTCCGAAGTACAAGCAAACACAGGAGGGTTATGGCTGACAAAGTTTGCAGATGACTGCAAACTGGCCATAGTAGAAAACACATCTGACACAGATATCCTTCAGAAGGGTCTCACAGAAGCGGATAACTGGTGCCAGAGCCACGGCCTAAAGTTAAATGCCAAAAATGCATAGTCATACCCTTCGGGAAAAACAAGGTTACCCCTAGCTACCAAATAGGTGGCAATCCACTGAGCACAGAAGAAGTTATCAGGGACCTGGGGACCCAGGTTGATAGTAGTCTGTCATTCGACACCCATGTAGCTAAAGTAGTTAGGAAGTCCTTCTACATTGCCCACCTTATCATGAAGGGATTCTCATCTAGATCAAGGGAGGTCATAGTCTCCCTTTACTCATCACTCATCAGACCAATGATTGAGTACAATGCCCCATTCGGAATGTATCTGACCCGACACTTGCAGCAGCTGGAGAGGCCACAAAAGTTCCTCACCAAAAGGATAAAGGGTCTCAAAAATCTGTCCTATGCTGCCCGACTGAAAGAACTCCAGCTCTATTCAGTAAACACTGCTTGCTCAGAGGTGACCTTTGCCTAACATACAAGGCCATGTCAAACCCAGATTTGATGAATATGCTTCACCTCAAAAATCTAGATCCATCAGAGCCACAAGGGCGGAGACTTAAACCTCGACACGGCTATTAATAGGACGTGCTGGAGAGATAGATTCATCACCCAAAGACTCCCTATGCTGTGGAACAAAATCCCGGTACATGTGAGGCAGAGCACCTCGCTGGCCTTGTTCAAGAGAAATCTTGACCAATGGATGGGAGATCGCAGATATACCCCAGGAATTACCTCAGTGTCACTGCTCGACAGAGGCACAGCAAAATAATGGGTATAGTTCCCCATACTAAAGGGGTGGCGTAAGCCACAAAACAATGGGCTAGGCTTATAAATGCCCTCGGGCAGATAGCCTAGTATGAACCTATGAACCTATGAACCTATGAATTACAATTACCATAATATAATTCTTCCTGACAGATTGTTGCTAAGATATAAAAAAATTATCAATTACAAAAAATGTTGCTTCTGGGTACTGAACCCACAAACAGTAAAGCTGGTATTCTAATTGCTTAATGCAAGCAGCAACACTTCATGCATGAGATGAATGATGAGGCATGCCTGTTCGAGGTGCTAGTGTTTGAGGGACTGAAAATAACAATACGGCTTGAATTTTTGCTTGATTCATACTTACCCTGTGCCTCTCTGAGGTGAGTTAATCCATATGTATTTGAACATTTTCAGCACTCTGCAGCTGTACAGAACAAAAAGAAAAGAAATACATATGAAAGCATAATGAGTAACTGCATTGGCTGGCTAGATATTTACTGCCATATCATAGACAGGTTATTGGTCAGTATACAGTATACTTACACAACTGGAGAGTGTTCCCAATGCTAATTTCAGCCTTCCATCAGCTTAAGAGTTTCTGCTTCCAATTTTTAAGTTCACTATAGTAGTGATTACATTGTTCTTCTTTGCATGAAATGCCAGTTGCATTAGAAACAGCCTAGGCTAAATTATTCCAAGCCTCAGCCTTATACGGAGACCCAGTATAACCCCCCTGCAGCAGCCTATAGCTGTAGTGCTTCATGAGGAGTGCCACAGAAGTCCTGGACTCCTCAACACCCCACCTTTATGCTCTAAATTTAGCATCATTCTCTCACTCACCAACCATGTCTGCAAAAGTCAAGCTAACAAAATATGTCTGAACTGGTGCCTAATTAAGATCTAGCATGTTATTGGTATTGCACAAATACACACAGCCTTACTGCATTTATGCAATTGAAAATAGATGGACTCCTTAGCAGACACATTGGTACTTACAGCATATAGCAGTAAAGATGTGAAACGTTTTATTGAGCTGTGACATGTGTGATGCTCCACCCATTATAACAGGTTCCAATGTTAAACAATGGACTGCTTACTGGCATGATTTTTGAGAGTTGCATTTTTGAAGGTGAAAAATGTTGAATTCTAGCATATTATCATGTTAGCATTTACCCGGTGTGTTAAAATATTATTGTAAGAGAAAGGACTCAAACCAATGGGATAAAGGATGCAAAAATTACAACTTAATGTATTAACTGATATTTCCAGAGGAGAACTAGTTTTCATCCTTGGAAATTGGACATATAGTGGTATCTAAATGAAGGGAGATACACTTCAGATCAGCCTATATTTGTGTGGTTGTAATTATGTCTTGGAATGCATTCCTATGTAAAAGTCATTCTTTCTGTAAGTAAATATGGTTCACATGCAGTTGAATGTGGTGATAATACAGGTTGGCTTATGTTGCATACATACTTCACAAGACATAGGGGTCCTAAGCATATAGTCGGGATATGTCATGCGTCATGATGATTACAACAAAAGTATTGCACTCATCATACATATGTAAGTGAATTTTATATGAAATATTGTCATTGTCATGTCTAAGAAAGTGGGTATATATTAGGTTGTATTTATGTCTAAAACGTTAATCATATATGCTAAACAGCACAGTTTCATTATGCATGCTTATTGATACATTGCTTTCAAGAAGCAGGTTTAACATTATCAGTTCTATTAAAAAAAATTGTGAGAAATGGGCTTCTTACATCTTTTTTAAAAGTATATCACAGGATCATAGGAGGTTACTAGGCTAATGGCCCTAGGACCCTTACAAGCTTAGCCAACTTCAACCCTTGTTCCCAAGGGTGTCTGTTTCAAGCAGACACTAAAATAAGCACCTATTGCCCCTGTGCAAGAGGGATCCAGGTGGAACCCCCAGTGTGACTTTATGGTCACCCATCCAATCATCCAAATTACACTTAAAGAGGGTCAATGATGGGCTTTGTTTAACATGAATTGAAAGTTTGTTCCAAAGGTGAGGTAGTCTCTGTGAGCCAAATCTGTCCCTACAGCAAGTTCTATTGATGTCACATACCAGATTAAGGTCCTTTGAGTGAGTGAACCGTGGGCCATTTGACTTATGAATGTACAGCATTTCCATTAAGGCAGGGTCAGAGATTGTTTTATATGCAAGACACAGGTCGTCTCTGAGTAGTCTGTATAACACAGAGTAAAGTGACAGTGATTTCAGTTTGTCCACATATGACAGATGCTGAAGACCCTGAATTTTCTTTGTAAGCAACCTTTGTGGTCTCTTCAATTGTTGCAGATATTTGGAAGGGTACATACCAAAGGGAGCATTGCACTCTATTTTTGACCTGATGAGGTAAGAGTACAGGGGGATTATAACCTCTTTTTCTGGACACAATGCCCTTACTTATGAGATGAGCAATATAAAATGCCATTCTTACCACTGTGGAGACATGGTGATTAAAGGTAAGGTTAGTGTCAACCTGTGTGCCCAGATCTCTCACCACTGAATGCATGCTTAGGGTACTGCTATTGATGTGGTAGTTTGTAGAAACATTGCCCTTGCCAAAGGGGATAATAATACACTTTTTTGCATTACATTTAAGACCATGACTTTGGCACCAATCATT
The DNA here is from genome assembly GCF_019279795.1 of Protopterus annectens. Taxonomy (NCBI): domain Eukaryota; kingdom Metazoa; phylum Chordata; order Ceratodontiformes; family Protopteridae; genus Protopterus; species Protopterus annectens. The sequence goes on from NC_056727.1 coordinate 1,105,169,871, forward strand.
GGTCTGTGTAAGTCCTTCTTGCAGGATGTTGACATTGTCGGGGGTTTCAATGACATCTCACATTGCAGTCAGCAGCAAACTTTGTCAGCCACAGACCTTTAGTTTTTACCTGTACTTTAAAGAAGTAGTTTCTTTACATTAGGGGTCCCAGAACTGATCCCTGTGGAACACCAATAGTTATGGGTCTGCTGGAGGAGGTGGAGTCCCCTGTGTTGACTGTATGAGTTCTATCAGTGAGCCAGTTTTCAACCCACCTGACAACACATGGGTTAATACCCAGCTGGGTGAGTTTATCAGTGATGCCTGCATGGGGGATTGTGTCAAAGGCCTCGGCTAAGTCTAGATAGAGTGTAAGCACAGACATGCCCTTGTCTAGGGCTTTGGAGACTGTCTCAAAGAAGTCCACCAAGTTTAACAGGCATGATCTCCCCTTGACAAAGTCAGACTGGGTGGGGTTGAGTGTTTGGAGATTGCCTATATATTTGTTGATAAAGTCCATGATGATTTGCTCCATGGCCTTGCTGATTAGGCTGGTCAGGCTGATTGATCTGTAGTTCCCAAGGTATGTGGATGCACTCTGTTTGTGCAAAGGGATGCCAGAAGCTGTTTTCCATTCTGCTGGGATGAAGCCAGTTCTTAAGCTGTGATTGAAAAAAGAACCCAGTGGTGCTGCTAACTCCTTTTTTAACCCAGGTAGAACACAGCCTGGGTTGTTATCTGGTCCCACAGACACTGTGTTGGAGAGGGCATTTAAGACCTGCTCCTTAGAGATACTAGGCAGGGGACAGGTGGTAGGGATACTTTGCAGTATGTGTGATGGGGACAGGGGAGTGAAGTTTTCACTGAACCTATCAGCTAGCAGGTTTGCTATATCCATGGGTTCTGTATATGTAGTACCATTAACTACAAGAGCAGCACAAATCTGGGGCTTTCCTTTGAGGTTACAGATATAACTAAAGAACGCATTATGGTTGTCCTTAGTTAGGAAAGATAATTTGGATTTGTACTTAGCTTTGGAGGGCTTCACGAGAAGTCTTATTTGCTTGTTTAAGTTGAGGAGGGAGTGTTTCCAATTTTGAGACCATTCATTCCTATTCTTAGGTAGCAATTTCTTTCTCTTATTGTATAGCTTTTTAATGGCAGATGTCCACCAGGCATCTTTGTTCTTCCTTGAAGAGCTTACTTTGGTTCTATCTGATATGGCAGAGTCCATACAATTGTACAGATGCTCATATAAAGCATTGGTCTATAACCTGGCATAGGTGTCTGTTCCATCACTGGGTGGAATGGTTTTAAAGCTATTTATGCCATCTCATAACAGGTTGTAATTGGCCTTGGAGAAGTTTTTATTGTAGTTGCTGCTAAGGGGGGTCTGGAGTTATAGTTACTTCTAACAAGACTGACTTGTGGTTAGATCTCACTAGGGAGGACACTGGGGGTGGTGCAGCATAACATTGAATTTGTTTTTAAAGGGTAATTTTATGTCTGGAATTTTGTTCTTGTGACATTGCCCAAAAAAGACCTATGGGGGTGGCAAGAGCCTTAGCCAGTAGCTGGAATCTCAGAGGTGACAGATGAAGAGCATCTCTGGCAAACCATCGAGGTCTGTCGACCATGTCATCCCAGGCTGACAGATATTGGATCCCCTTTGAATGGCATCAGAAACTAAACCAGTTGTTGAACTCAATCATTTTTTGTTTGTATTGTGGCATCATCCTAGGAGAAGGTAAAATGCTGATTAAGGCTAGGGACATACCTGTCTGAGATGCATAATCAGAGAGCTCAGTCATGTCTCTCTTCATAAGTCCAGTGAGGTATGTCTCAAATGGTTCACACAAACATGGACTATGACAGAGCCATAACAGTACCTGTTGTTGACAGACTTGAGTTCTTGTGTCATGTGGCAGATCCTGGCACCTGACAGACAACTGACCGTGACCTTTTCCTTATCCAACCTGGTGAGAGGGATATCTGTGTGTATCACAATGAAGTTGCCTATGACCAAGATGTTTAGTATTGTGTTATACCTTAGGGGCTTGTCTGATGAAATACTGGTGTGTGATATATTATGTGTAGTATGTTCTACAGGGGATGTATTATGTGAAGCGTGCTTGTGTTTGGGAGGTCTCTGAAATTTAGGTAAGCTTCTGGTAAGGACCTCTGCATATGTAGCTGTATGTGTTGTTGGCTTGGTTGGTACAGGAGGTGAGGTGTGCATGCTGACAACCTGATTAGTGTCAGATGTACTAAATTGTGAGTGAGAGAGCCTGGATTCTAAGTTCAATGCACTGCCGGAAAAATTAAAAAGTAAATAGTTTGCATCTACAACCGCCAACAGTAACCACCACTGTACGGCAGTGCACAATGCTTATGTAGCAAATGAGGCAAGCAAACCGATTTAAACAAATTAACCAATAATAAAGTACAGAACTGAGCTCTGTTCCAGCACCCTTCAATCAGATGAGTTCTAACTGCACATTCCTGCCACAAGGGTGCAGGGGAACCCTCTCCAACAAAAGATGGCATGGTTTAATGCTCAAGTTATACAAAGAACTAGATTCAGCAGGTCTGAAATTAGTCTATGCTATAGCAAACAAAATGCAACAATTCAGTAAAAACAGTTCAAATAAGCAGTAATATAGTAAAATACAGTTCAAAAGTACAAAATACAGTGAAAATTCTACTTAAGTTTTGCAGAAATCAGCAGACAGCCTTGGATTGATCAGATAAATAGAGCAGAGCAGTAGATGGTTGCCAAACTCTGTGGGGCTTTGCTAAAACAAATGCAAACATAGTGTTTATGTAGCAAATGCAAGCAAACTGATTTAAACAAATTAACCATAAAAAAAGCTGAAAGCTGAGCCCTCTTCCAGCACCTTTCAATCAGATGAGTTCTAACTGCACACTGCTGCCACAAGGGTGCATGGGAGCCCTCTCCAAGAAAAGATAGCCTGGTTTAGTGCTCAAGTTATACAAACAGAGCTAAATTCAGCTGGAATCAAAACCTTAATAGGCTGTATTATTTATTAAAAGTCATTGCCCTTATACTTTATGAACAGAGATCGCTCTGTGACAGGAGAAATGTCTCTTCTTAGTTTTGTTCAGAGTGCTGAAGAAATCACACAGTTGAAAGGTGTGCTTGAGCTACCTAAGGCAGCCTAAACTAAATGTTTTCACTTTTTTCCTTAGGTAGTGAATCGTGTTTCTATACTGCCAAGTGGAGAGCAAATGCACCTCAAAATGGAAAAAATAGAAAAATAAATATTGTAAATTATGGCAAATTATTCTATAAACAGGATTAAAATAGTGCTTCATCTACCTTATTTCATTAAATTCACCTCAGTTACACCTTGCGATACAAAGAAAGTTATGTGACAGGTGTATTTTCTTGAATGATTATTATCCAGAGTGCTGCCAGCTGTGCAAAGCCACCAGGAGTGTTTGAGCTACCTAAGGCAGCCTAAACTAAATTTTTCACTTTTTTTCTTAGGTAGTGAACCATGTTTGCATGTTGTCAAGCAAAGAGCAAATGAACTTTAAAAAGAAGAAAAATAAAAAAAAGACATACTGTGATTAATTGCAATTTGATCTCCACACAAGATTCAAACAATGCTTTATGTGCCTTATTTCTCTCAATTTACTTTAGTTAAACCTTGTACCACAGAATTTGACATCTGTCAAGTGCATTTACTGAATACGTGCTCCCTCTGTTATGGGGGACTGCACAACAACACCAGGCATGTTTGAGCAACTTAAGGCAGCCTAAACTAAAATGTTCACTTTTTCCCTTAGGTAGTGAACCCTGCTTAGCAGTGCAGCCAAGCAGAGTGCAAATGAAAAAGATATTAGACAAGTAATATATGGTACTGAAATTACAGAAAGTGAATTAAATACAATGCATGGGTATATGTAGTAATGACTAGAGCAAGAAGTGCATTCAATTGAACAATTCTTCCTTCTAATATCTCCTTGTAACATCAGAAATATAGTTTGGGAAACAAATTATCACACTTGTAGTTAATGACAAATTGTGTTAAAGTAGACAGACTAATGATCACAAGTTTTTAGCAACAGTAAGTTGATTTTTAAACAACACAATGGTATCAAAAATTGTGATTAAATATGTATGCAGACAATCCTGTGTAAAAGTACCTTGTCAGTGGATTCTAACAATGCATCAGGTATACTCTATCTGTAAGCCCACTGCACTTACACCTTGTGCCACAGAGAAAGTTACCTGTCCAGAATATTTTCTTACATGAGTACTATCCAGAGTGCTGACAGCTGAGCAATGCCACCTGGATAGTTTGCAGTACCTATAGCAGCCTAAACTACATTTTTTATTTTTTCCCTTAAGCTGTGAAAGTGATTTTCACACTGCCAAGTGGCAAACAAATGATACAATTTATGGTCATAAGTGAGCAATTAACACAGAATTTGTAAGCTCACAGCCATGCTGTCTGTTCGTTATGTATTTAATTTTCATATCTATTTTCTGTTTGTGTCATTATCCAGGCCTTATATCACCATGGAGCTTTTATGTTAGGGACAGGTAGAGGTGGCCAGTCTGCCCAAGACAGGATATAGCAGCAGACGGTCAATGACCTTAATGCTTTTGGAGGACATGGGCGATCCCACAGATAAGACACTAAACAAATGACATGATAATTTCTGCCCACTATAGGGCTGCTGCAATTGCCCGGGAAAAGGTGACTACACGGGTTGATCCTGCTACGGAATCACCATTAACTGAAACTGAGGAGTTCCTGTCCACTATCAGAGATCAAGATAGCTCATCAGAGGGTTCCATCAGAATCATTGATGTTGGTGCAGATGTGAAAGACAAACCCAGGGTGCCACAAGACAACCTTCCACATATGCAGGGAGCAAGTGTCACTGTTATATCTTTATATGCATATATCTAAAATGTATGATATGTATATAATTGTATGTGTGCGTATGTGTGTGTGTATATATATGTATATAAATAGCTATATATACATACATACATACAAGCACACACATACACACATACATACACACACACACGCGCGCGCACACACACACACACACACACACACACACACACACACACACACACACACACACACACACACAAAGAGAGTTATGATTATATACACACACACATATAGAAATAGAGAGTGATAACTGTGTGAGTCAGACTACAGTCATACGGAAAGAATGGAGTTTCCTTTGTGTTGGGGGGCAGCCAACTGTTTATACACTTTTTTATGATCACCATTTTAATCTACAATTGCGAAGGGGGCTGTTATCTTATTCTTGCTTCATTTCCATTGTGATACTTAGCAGACTTCTTTCTTTTCCATTCCTCTTTTAAAGGCATTCCTGGTTTTCAGGCTGCCAGTCCACCTAGACATAGACACCTTTGTTTATTGTTAATACTATATATAAGTTAGATTTAGGTCTATATGACAGTAAAGTTTTTGTTGCTTTAGCATTTGTTATGAAGTTTAACATACCTTGATTATGAGGAAAATATGTGATCAGTTTTATTCTCCATTTTTCTGTTTATTGTTTTTATTGCTTGTTATCATAGGTGATCTGAGAGTGGCAATGTGGAACTCCTGACACCTGATGTCAGAGTATCGGTAGCTTCTGATGATGATGATGGTGATGAACAGGCACAGTTTGAGGGTGCAGAGGTTCTCTCTGACACTGAGGTTGGGACTCATGCATCCCCTGTTCATATTTTGGACACAGGTCAGTGTGTCCATGCATACCCAGGACATGCAGACCTCTGATATAGGACAGGTTGAAGTTGACACAGTTAATCAGGCTAGTGTGGTTACTCCAGTTTCAGAGCCAGTTGCCTCTCCTGGTAGCCATCTTGAGGGTGTGGTGCCACACAGGAGGGTTGGAGGGGTGATCAGAGGATGCCTGCTGTTCACTCTCCGCCTGAAGAATCCCTCAAAGCCACACGGTCCAGGATATAAACATTGTCATTACAATTAACAAAACATGCTGGAGGGATAAGTTCCTGACCCAGAGACTCCCCAGACTCTGGAATAGACTGCCCATACATGTCAAGCAGAGTGCCTCTTTGGCCCTCTTCAAAAGGAACCTTGATGACTGGATGGGAGATAGAAAATTCACCCTGGGGATCACGTCAGTCGCCCTGCTAGACAGGGGTCCAAGGAAGTAAATATTGTGGGAAGAAATAGCCAGGGAATTGTTATGGACAGGCTTGTGTAAGCCCTAGGGTCAATAGCCTAGTACCAACCTATGAAGCTGGTGTGTCATTAGGTGCCACCAGACATGTGTAGGGCCAGAGTAGAGGGAGAGGCATGCTCCACCTGGGTCTCATAAGAGATAGTGCCACTACTAAATTTTGTATGTTCTGGCACAAGTGACTCCCTGAACTGTGTGGTCAACTCCCTAGACAGGATGAATGACACACTGAATTGGGCAATTTCTGTGATCAAACATCTGTTGGGGAGGGGTATGAATCCACATGGCTGGAGTGCCACTCCATCTTCTGGTGTTAGCAGACATGGCTATGCAAGATCATGCTCCTGCAGTGACATTACATCTATTGCTCCATCAGTGATTGCATTGTCTACACACAGACATGGTAGGCCATGAGATCATTCTTATGGACATAGTCATGATGAGAACTCATCCAGCAGACATCACTCATGTTCAGGTAGGGTCCAAACTTCTAGCCAGGGCCATGGAAGTAGCACTGCAACTCATGTCAGATGTGGTTCTCATGATCAGGGGTGAAGATGTTGAACTGAGTAGTCTACCATGCATGGCACACACCCAACCAAGATGCCATGATGTAGTGCTAGCACAGTGCTTGATTGTGTCCATACAGGCACACACATATAAAATATAGTTCACTTGCCCATACCACTTTACATACATACAAACTGTCTACTCAATTCTGTTGAGTGTTATACATCTGTTATTACTGGCCCTGAACAATGTATACTGTGACAGGTATATGTGTTTGTTACTTGCACGCACTCACTTCTTTGGTGTCAGCCTTCCCCTCCTACACTCCACCCTGTGCTAATGATGAAGACTGTGCCCTGCTCTTTCCACAAGTCTGTGTTACTTAGGGTTGTATATATGTCTGATGCGCACAATGAATAGCTGATGCTTGCTTATTCACATGATTAGATTTATCGGTAATGTATTACAGAGCTAAAGTTGTTGATTTCTTGTTCATACTCATTTGTGAATGGATTACTGCTTTATTGTTATACTGCCTCATATTTCAGTTAGTATTTTCGTTACAGCATTAGAAGCAATTGTTTATTGGTATGATTGAGCAAATGAGGATATAATTGACCTGTTCCATGTTGTATGGATGGTGGTCAATTAAAATGCTTGATATAAACTGTGGATTCTAACATATACATGTATGTTGCAAACTTCTTCCAGATGAGATATTACTGAAATAACTGCAGATCTCAGACAAAAGGCAGTGGCGGCTGATTACTTCAAATTAAAGGGGGCTGCAGGAGACAGCTGAATGGGTGGGGGCAATGGGAAGGGGTGTGACCAACTAGAAAGGGGTGGAGCTATTCTCAAAAACACAACTGGAACGTCAATTAAATACGCTGCCCTGGGTGCCAAACTGTCATTACAAGAGGCCAATCAAGACAAAATGAAGTGTAGAAGAAAAAAATATTTCAATGCATTGGCTACATGACAGCTTACTTAATATCTAGGTGGAAACAAAAAGGTTGTGAGGCATGAAAAAATAAATTACTTTTTAAATATATTACTGGAATACTAGTCAAAATCAAGTATAAAAAAGTTACTCCTTGCACTGCAGTTCTAATTATAACTTATATTTAGCTTTATAAAAGTACCAAGTAACATGCTGAAAGTAGAAATCTCTGTGATTACCCCCACTTGCAAAAATGTTTTTTATCCAAAAAAGACCTGCTGCCTGACAACAGCTATCTACTTGTTTCATGGGGAAAACATGATCAAAGTTAAAAATGAACAGCAAACAAGAAACAAGCTCAAGATAAATTGCTTAAAGGATTACTGCACAGGTTTTGGACCACACATGATAGATTGGCATTTTGTTTAGTTTACGGGTAAAGCCTGCAAAGATGACTGCAAATCTTCAACAAATGTAATGAGCTTCTGAAAATACTGTAATCCTGTCCTTTATTACAAATACTGTCATGTCCATTTCAATATCTAAGGCTTGTACATTATCTTGTTATGTAAATATTCTCTGCATGGCAACAACAAAAAGGCTTTCAGTGTTGGTAATTACTTAACAGAATGCTTATTAAAGGTTACTTGCATCTTACAATCTCAGACAAGCTTACCCAATGGTCATTAAAGCATTGCTACTTAAACACAAAGCAACAGGGCACTGCAACAGCATGCATTTTCTGAATAATAAGAAGCATAAATCAACAGTATAAAATATGTCAGAAAACCAGAACATTTTGCAAAATCAAGGACAGATGAAAAGCCACTGTCGTAGTTGAGTCTACCTTGGATGGGGGAATACTCTGCACACTTACACCACATAACTGCTCCTTGCCTTGCTTGGGCACATCCAGAGTCACTACATGAGGGAGTGGGGTGCAACAAGTATGTCACAATTTGAAATGTCTCTGGCTGATGGTGATGGCTCTGACACTCATACCTCTCAACCTCAGAGTAAGAAATCTGGACAAAGCCATACATAGAAGTGGGACACAGGCCCAGAAATAAGGACAATTTTAAATATTGCTCTTATAAACTTAGAAAGATAATAGAATAGTAGCAGGTCTTGCATTAGTATGAAGTTTTGAAGGGTATGAAATCTGAAACTCAAATGTCTGCCATTATCTTCTAACTTCAATCTTTAATGATTTGCCACAAATTTGGCAGAAAACCACAACTTTATGAAAAACAGACCAAAAATGTGATGCAAAAATATAAAATTGACACACAATACAGCTGGAAACCTGTCAACGAAGGGACACCTTTTCAGTATTAGTACTGTTAACCTGAGCAGCTCACAAAATAAGAGCATCTACATGTATTTCTGAAATAAAAGTAATCTATAACTCTGATCAGTACAGTTATTTATAACTGTAAACCCTCCACGCTTTCTTCCAAAATTGCCATTTTGCAGAGGGGTTATTAGGGGGAGAGCAACATTTTGAGCCAAAATTGGGGACAGTTGAGAGGTTTGGATATTCCTAATTCTATAAGGCAATTTATTTGTACGTATCTCTCAACCTCTTAATGCAGGAAAACTGGACAAGGTCAAATAAATATATTGGGGGAAAATACAAACAGTACTAAAAATTGCTCTTGTATAAACTTAAGACAGTTGATAGAATAACAGGTCTTGCTTTAGCATGCATTTTTCTGAAGGTTATAATGTCTGAAACTCAATGTCTGTCATTATTTAGTGACTTCATTCCTAAATGATTTGCCAGAAAACCACAAATTTTATGAGGAACAAACCAAAAATAAGAAGCAAAAATCTATTAATTCTGCAAAAATCTGGACAGTTGAGAGGTATAGTTCAGCTGGGGCTGTCTGAGTATGCTGCCCTTCCCCCTCACAAAATCTTGGTTGAATGCAGCCATTCCAATGTCCCATTCCTTGGTTATTTCGCCCCATTTGCCATAAACACTGTAATGTGCATATTGCTTTACTTCTGCAATGATTTGGATTTCATTCGAAAGTTTTATTTTGCATTTTAAAGCACAGATCCTAATAGATATCTGCTAAACAATGCAATGCAGTCTCACAATGAAAATAGACTTAGCATTAAAACTTCTCTGCCCTTGAAACTCACATTCATTTAAACAAACATTGAAACCCACATTCAAAGAAAATACATTTTGCCAGTGGCAGATAAAGATTAACTCTGGGCTGTTTTCAAATCATAGGCCCCTTGAACATGAAACATACACATGCTCTTTGATACACCTTCCTGATTGTATTAAATAATATTCCTTGTACAATACAGTACAGTTGTAAGAGGGCATTTTAAATTTATTGATTTGAACATTTTTCCAGTAAACAATGAAACAAAATGCATGCACCAATAATGACAAAACTGCCTAATTCAGAAGATTTCCATCATAAAAGTCTACTCAAACTTACATTTCTATCATAAAAGTCTACTCAAACTTCTACAGTCCACCAGTATCAGTAAATATGCACAATCTCTGAAGAAGTAAAAGTCATCTAAATAATTCCACATTAAAGAAATCTGTAACTAATGAAGAGGTTGCTGCTAGCAAACAACTTTATATGCCATTGTTTCATCTACAAATAAAGTGGTTGTTGCCCTTGAGGAATAAATTGCCCATGTTGCATTAAAAAAAATGATAAGCTAGTAATATCGCAGTAGGGAATGGATGGCAAATTGATAACAGGTTCATAGTTACTAGGTATCTTTGCCAAATGACTGTAACATCCACCCCATTTACAGCACAGTACAGTATCAACAATGCATCTACCTACTGTGGGAGTAGAACCCACAGCCTTCTGCATCCAGAGAAAGTACACTACCTGTTGTGCTATTAACAATGCAAGTAGATGCACTATAAGCAGTACTAAACTTTTGTTCCCCTGCAGCTCTCAGCTCCTTGTAAAATCTACTCGACACTCAGCTGTATCTCTGAACTTTGCAGAACAAGAAATCTGGAAAAAGTCAAAATTTATTGGTGGGGGACAAAAGCCCCAAAACCAGGGACACATTTTAAACATTGCTTGTACAATGTTGGAAAGTTACTACAACAAAATGCTATGTTACCACCATACAGTTCACTGCCAAGTTTTGAACCCAGGGGAACTCTGTGCAAAACAGTCAGAGCAACGTACCACTATGCCAAATCAGCTGTTTTGTGAAAGAGAGGAAGACTGAAACTTCAATGACTACCATTTAGTGAATTCAGTTCTCATCATAGCTGTCAGCTTCTTAGCACAAAACACCTGAACAAAGCCAATAATGAGGGAATACAGCCCCCAAACATATTCAGCGAATTCAGTTCTCACCATACCTCTCAACCTCTTAGCAAAAAACACATGGACAAAGCCAGTAATGGGGAAATACAGCCCCCAAACATATTCAGTGAATTCAGTTCTCACTATAGTTCTCAACCTTAGCACAAAAAACCTGGACGAAGCCAATAATGGGAGAATACAGTCCCAAAAATAAGGACAAATTTCAAATATCCATGTTATAAACTTAGAAAATTGCTAGAATAAAAGGTCATGTACTTTCTGAAGAATATGAAGTCTGAAATTCAAATGCCTGTTATTTTTATTTAACATTTGAAAGTCTGACTTGGAACAAAAGCCAATCTTCAGCAGATTGAAACACTCCAGATACATGTCTTTGTAAGATGGGAAGACATACAGGCTCCACACAGAAAGCACCCCACCTAAGAATCAAACCAGAGAACCTGTAGCTGTCATGTAACAATGCTACCAGTGCACCACTGCACTACTGACTTTATCAGGAACAACAAACATACACAAACCACAGATTTTATGAGGAGCAGAACAAATATGATGCAAAAACCTGCAATTTTTTTTTTTACAAATGGTGGTGGGTAGGAAATTCAGGCCTTTACTACCGGCACCCAAGGTACAGGGTTCAAGCCTGAGTATTCCCTACCCACCACCATGTACTTTCTCAAGCCACCAGTATGTAGCAACTGGGGATTTCACACACACACTCTACCAAGGTACAGGGTTCAAGCCTGAGTATTCCCTACCCACCACCATGTACTTTCTCAAGCCACCAGTATGTAGCAACTGGGGATTTCACACACACACCCTACCTCCAGCAGATCTTATCTGTTCCTCCATGGCAGCTAAGTCCTTGTCCTCTGTAGTGGCCTGAATCTATCCTCTGCAGGAGCCTGATCACCTGTCCATCCTCCATAGCAGCCTGTGCAGGCTCTTCTGGTTTCCCTGTGAGATGTGAGTAGGCTGGAGCCTCCAGCCTGTGGATGATGCAGTCTGGTGTTCTTCCAGTCTGTGTGGTTGTCCGTAAACATACTTCTGGGCTGGCAGGGCTGAGTTCCTATCCGGACTGCCTAACACAGCAGTCTGGAGTTCAGGAACTAAGCATGCATGTGTGGAGTTCCAGACTGCCTAACACAGCAGTCAGGAACTAAGCACACATGTGTGGAGTTCTGGGACTCAGGAATTTTTTTTATTCTATTAACTTTCTACAGTGGGGGGATGACTCGCAATTTATTTTTCTTTTTTCTTTTTACAGGTGGGGGGGGCTGCAGTCCTGCAGTCCTATAGCATGAGCCGCCCCTGACAAAAGGCTCTGTTTAGGGTCATATGCTTCTTTCCATTTGAGAGTAATTAGTTATATAACTTGTTTGGTTTTTCTTTATAGGTTCCATACTTACCCTGTCTGATGCTATCAGAACACAACCATTACATGGTTAAGTAAAGGTTATTGTGTCTGACCGGCATTAGGTTTCCTATGTGTATATGCATGGGCTCTTATCCTTTGAGCTAGGCATTGTTTGTGTGTGCTATTCTTTTCCTCCTAGCTAGACCCAGGGCACACTGTGCTTCCCTCTGTCTGCCAGCACCATCTGCAGCTAATGGTTCTCCCTCAGACTCCTCATCTGTACCTGCTGCTGCTTCTGCTCTGCTGGCCCTGCCTATGGTCCCTGAAACTGTGGTCCTGACCCTTGCTGTCCTTGTTGAAGCTGTTTTCTGGGAACTATATTGTGCAACATGGCACAGACTGTAAGTATTTCAGTACAGTTGCCTGGTCCATACTGCAGTGAACCTCCTGATGTGTCTAGTCAAAGGAATCTTGATTTAAGCAAACCAGACACACATTCTATGACATTCTTAATTTGAGCATTGCCCTTGTTGGATCCTTGTTTGGTGGGGTTCTGTGGATTTCTCATGGAAGTCATGAGCCAGTGCTCCAGTGCATCCCTTGCATCCCCCACTAGGTGCCCTTGAGGAACATCACCCCTAGCAAACCTGGTGTACAGCTCACAAGTGTGCCATATGTGTGAGTTGTGGGGACTACCTAGGTTACCTACACAGATGTTGTAGATGATCCCCTGGGCATTATAGACAACCTGACAGTTTATAGACTAGAAACCTTTTCTGTTGATGCACCTCCTTTCCTGATCCCCAGGTGAGGCTTTTATTTCTATATTTGTGTGCAATCTGTGGCCCTCAAAACTTCATGGACATGTGCTATTGCATAAAAGTCTTGCATGATTCTTGGTCTCTCTCCTGTAGTGTTTGTGGGAAACAGATATGCTCCCTTTCATGTAGTAGCATAACAGTTAAAAACTGATGTAATATTTTAGAGGTGGATGCCAGTGACACCCCTAATATAATCCTGCTGGGTCTCCAGAAAGTACTAGTAGCTAGTATATGTAATGCTACACATCTTTTTTTCCAATGGGATGGGTTCACCACAATTTCCCTGCAGCCTGAGGTGGAGGTGGCAGTGGCTGCACATTTCCTCCATTGTTTCCCTTTCCACCCTGTATCGCTCAACAGTTTCTGTGTCATGCAGTCCATAATAAGTCAAATGAGGTCTAAACACCCTTCTTTTTCTTGCCCAAGGTCTAGCAGCAGCAACAGCAACACCCTGATTTAAAGCCTATTGCACACACAGCATAATAATAGCAGCAGCAAACCCAAACATGCTTTTCTTTTCTAAATGTAATCATGCCTGTACTCTAAAAGTTTTTTGTGCACATGGAAAAAGCCTACACCAAGTGTACATGATTGCTTTATAGCTTCCTAAATAGCTCTACCATGTTGGATTGATTAATTAGCATGTAATTAGGCTCGTTATGCATTCATTAGCATATTCTACCACTTCCTTTATTTGGTGACATAATGTAGAGCCACTTAATGAATACCAAACAGTGTGCCATCAGGACCACTAACACGATCACTACACGTTGTGTAGTTCTTTATGAATCCTGGCCCAAAAGTTAACATTTTTCATTACAAATGTTAATATAAAAGTGAAAAATAAAACACACAAAAAAGACAAATGAATCCTAACTCACACTTCTGAAATCTTCAGAGATAACAAAAGGTAAATTTTTGTATAGGTACACATTAAGTATTGAGACCATATCTTTTTCCCTTCCTGTATAAAAATAACATGTAAAATTCCTTCAACATTTCAGCTTGTGAAATTTGTAAATAATGCAAGCACTATTTACAATGTACTTTCCATAAGATGTATTTACTGTATGCAAAGATTATCAATATAACAAATTGAGATAATGATAGCCTGTACTAGGCTGAAGAACACTGAGAAGGAACACCTTAGAAACCCAGCACCCACACAGTACCTTCTATAGGTACTGTATTTACCATGGGATTTAGATCACTGCAACATAATAAAATTCCATACCATGCAGTGCAGATAAATTACATTCTCACTTTTGGTGTCTTACCATGATCTACTGAGATTGTAAGTCTGCTGTGCTAAAGTGTTTGCAGAACCAGGATATTAAATAGGTCAAAGGACATATCCAATCTGGATATAATCTTTTTAATAAATTAGGTCTGTGTGTTCTTATGTTGTTGTTTGCTTGTTTGAGACAAAGCCTAGGTTATTTCGCAGGTCACCTACAACTCCCAACCATTTTGTACATGGAATCAGGGTGTCACATCAATGGTGAAAATCATCTAGTGCTGTAGCATTATTTCACAGATAAAAAAATATATAGAAAGCTATATAGTAAATTATTTTCTTACACTAACATAAATTTACAACCATGTGATTATAAGAAATTGGTTCATAATTTGTAGTTCACTGTTTAAAAGTGAGATTAAATAAAAAAACATAGTACTAGGCATATAGAAATTATTGTGTATATATATATATATATATATATATATATATATATATATATATATATATATATATATTTATTTATTTATTATGTCAGTTAATGGGAAGCATAGCTGGTGCTGAATAAGTGTATATTAGCCTTTCTTGTGCATGTTTCCACTGTAGTCTCATTTGCTAACACTCTTTGTAATATGCTGAGAATGGTACTCTCAGAAATTGGAAAAAAAAGGTAAGCAAATTATGCAGGTTTATGATATTAGCAAAATGCATAGAGACCTTGGTAATGCACCTTCAAATGGTATTGTTTAGTCTTTTGCTGCCTCACAGATTGCCTCTACCACAACACTGCATCACAGAGAACTAACAGCTTTGAAAGCTGTTACATACTTCATGCTGGCACATCAAAAAATGTGGCAAAAGAAAGTGTTAAACAACTTTGAAAGCTGTGGATTGATGAGAGGTTCTGTCACTGTCTATTTGGTATCATTAAGAGTGCTACAGCTTTCAAAGCT